>NC_056748.1:530180175-530300175 GCF_019279795.1 Protopterus annectens
TTTTGACGTCCTACCTATGGTTGGGGATGCAGAGGTGTGCTCACCTATGGCCATCCTGATATATAATAGCACAAAATATTATGGGGATTTCCACTGCTGTTTCCTTTCACATTTGTTATGACTGCTATATTGTGACCATGTTCATTCTTCATATTTACATATATATATATATATATATATATATATATATATATATATATATATATATATATATATATATATATATATATATATATATATATATATATATATATATATATATATATATATATATATACACACACATGCAAATGCACCTACATGCTTATTTACATTTCCCATACCGTTGAATCTCAGCCACTTACCGTCACACATACACGCTTGCATACCCACTTACTTCTAGGGTTGCCACCTTTTCAAATGGCCAAAGTGAGGCATTTTCGGGACACACATCAGATTTTACAAGCCGACACATACCCACGGTCAGTACAAAGGTTAGAACTTTACTTATTTGCCTTAATGAAAGCTTATTCTTGTAGCAGTTTAGTTGCTTATTCTGTTTCTTGTAACATTTAAGCATTTTACATAATGAAATAACTGTTTTATACAACTGTTACATGAAATATGGGGCATAAGTATTTCCTACAATCACAGGACATTTGCCATTGTATTATATTTGGTCAGGACACAACTGCCCAAAAAGGGACTGTCCCTCGCAAAGTGGGACAGGTGGTAACCCTACTTACGTCTGCTTTAAAGCACCTTAATCACCCTATATCCGACTGCCACTATGCGAATGTGTAAGGTATATATTCCCGATAATGCACGTGGGGAGACATGCATCACAGTCAGGTGTTTAATCCCGGGTCATAAGTTCTGCAGGACCGGCTGGAGGCTGAGCAGTCTTATGGACAACTACTGCTCATACAACTTGTCCAGATGTATACAGGACTGGACATCATGTCGTGACACCAAGTCTAATGTTTAGAACAGATACTTATCCCATGAGGGATATCCAAATATTGTGGGGATTGATGACCTTCTTTGGCTTTACGGCAATAAGGTAGGGTTATACATGCAAGGGATACATAGCTTGCAATCCTGAGACTGCCTAGGATGTGACTGCCTACTAGATATGGGTAGGGATCACTATGTGCAGATATGGCTGCGCCTATCTAGCAGCCTGAGTTTGGGTGGTTTTGGTGGATGTTCAGGAAGGGGGGTGTGCTGTGGAGGGGATGATGGGTATTCAATTATGTATCCAGGTGTGTTGGGGTTGGATGGCTTAGTTCAGGCCAGACCATTATGTGGGTATGTGCTGGTAATGTTTCTGTACATGTGTATTGCATGTTTTAATGTTCATATGTTTGTGGGATTGTATTGCGGATGTGAATATTTGTTCTTTGGTTATCTTCCTGATTCACCCACTGCTCCTTCGTAGACCTCCAGTTCACCTATTTTGCATCCAACCCAGTCTCCCCTTGGAGAATTATTACATTACCCGTCACCCCCCACCCCCATATTCCACAGACACCATCCATCCCTTCTCTAGTTGATGGCCCATGGCACAGTCAACAGAACACATTATGCACACTACATATCTCTGGTACCAACATGGTTGTGAGGACTACCCTAACATTTCTGATCATCCACATGCTGTACTTCACGCACATAGGTACAATCAAATACTTATCTTTTATGACATGGTAGGTAGACCCGGGTAATACCCATTCATCTATGGGCCGTCCTGACAAGGACAACTTGGACCGCAAATGGGCAGATATTGGGCGAATGCTCTGACAATTGGTAGGGTTGCCACCTTTTCATATGACCAGGATGGTACATTTTCAGGACACACATCAGAGTTTACAGGCCAACACATACCCACAGTCAATACAAAGGATAGTATTTTAGTTTTATGCCTAAATGTAAGCTTTTATTGTTGTAGCAGTGTAGTTGCTTATTCTGTTTCATTTACTTACGTATTCTGTTTCTTGTAAAGTTTAGGTAGTTTATATATGGAAATAAGTATTGTATGGGACTATTACATAAAATATGGGACTTTAATTATGTCCTACTATTGCAGAACATTTGACATTTATAATGGTTTTCGTATGGACACACCTGCCTAGAGGGGGACTGTCCCTCACAATGTAGGACAGGTGGTAACCCTAACCAATGGGCTAGGCTTAGCAATTGCTGGCACGCTAACATGATGCGTTTCACTTCCACTTGGTATAACTATCGACACTACAATGGAATATGGGCACGGGGTTTTAAATATCATTTGCTCCAGGGTCGGGGACTCAATATTCAGCTACGTGCCTTTGTGTTTACTTTTTATTTTGGTGTTTGCAAAAATGTCTTGTATGCTTTGCATACATTTCAGTATCCACAGACACTGACAAGAGTGATTACTATTAGAGGCAGGCTGTACTAGTCAGCATTTTAGGTTGCGCATATGCAGCCGACATGCTCACCCCTCCATGCAGCGCTTGGACACGCCCCCTGCACTCAAACACGTTTCCTATGCATGTGGCCGTTATGGCAGCATGCCTTCATTAATATGCATGTGGTGCTGCTGCGCCATCTCTACGCCACATGGTCGGCACAAGGCTAACGCCATCCTTGCGCCGAGCTTCATGAATCCCGGGGCATGTCTATGTTTCTTTTGCAATGTTTTCACTCTTCTTCCTTACTTTTTACTTTTTAGAGTGAATGAATAAAAAAACATTCTTTATTAAAAAAATCTTTTTTTAATAGTTTTATTCAGCATTGCAATTATGTCTGTGCATGCTAACCTGGACAAGGATTTTGAATATCACCTTACTGTGGTTTGAACATTACAGTAAAAGCACAGCCTAACTGGCTGTGTGCTCAAACCTGTAATTACTTTATACATGTAGAGTATCAAGTCGATGTACTATACTTTCTCTGGGCTTATTTATGGAGTGTGGTGGGGGCAATTACACAATCACATTAACTATTAACATTTAGTTACATAAGTAGCATATGTCTAGGCATGCTTCCTTATTACAAATTATTAGTGGATATTAGCATCCCATAATTCAATATAATTTTAACTTTTGACAGGGTTATTCTTCACGGGGGTGTCTGCAGGTGATGTGTACACTATCTCCTTGCCCTGCTGCTCTTAGATCAGTGGCCTTGTTAGATCTAAGAGATGAATTAATATCTGAAACAAAGTCCACCATCTGAGGCTTTGTTGGTCTGACACCTGTGTCATCAGACCATAGAGACCTTAATGGTACTCTGTCCATTTTGAGACCTGGTACTAATCATGTATCCTTTTTGGGGTAAGCCTGGTTTACTCATCCTTTTCTGAGTAAACATTTGATCATATCTTCTTCTTGAAGGGAGGATATGAGCATTTGACTGACTTTTAAAGCTCATTCATCATATGTTTTTTTTGTCATAACTGTTTGTAAGTGAGCACTTCAGAGGCTAGATTCCATAATGATAGGGGTATCAGAGAACTTCTACCATCTAGTAGTGGCATTTCAACCCACCCTGATATTACATCATATCAGGGCAGCATATGCCTTATATGGTACCTCATGGAAGAATGACAGGTAAGTCATCTGGTATCTTGTGCAGGTCCCTATAGTGTTGCCCCCTCAACGGAAAGATGAAAATAAATAAATAAATAAATAAATACATACATAAATACATACATACATGCATACATACATATATACATACATACATACATACATACATACATACATAAATACATAAATACATAAATAAGGTCTGTGTTGAAGACCTCCCCCCAAAAAAGAACTATTTTGCTTTAAAACTGTAGCAAGCTGCTTGCTAGAAATTTATAAGCAGCTTGCTACAGTACAGTCACTGTACACTGTGTGCTTTAGTTATTCAGCCATCCTTGACCATAAATTCAGTAGTGCACTCTTGCACCATCAGCACTGCCAATCAAACACCATAACACCTTATGCCTAAGGCATCTGCCCCTTCACTCTGCAGTAGTTATTGCTCTACAACATGATACTGAGGCACTAAATCCAATGGAGTTCTCCAGCACTGGGTGCATGTAATGATTTTCTGAAACATTCTTTGGTAATGAATTATCCATTCCCAGTGTAGCCCATTCTCTTCTGAGATCTTGTCAGACACTAGTTCGTCCCAAGTGCCATTGGGTACCACAGCTCAATTTGTATGCAAGCATTGAGCTCCCTGTATTAGCAGTGCTGTCATACAGGGAACAGTACATCTCAGAGACAGTGTCACATGACAGTGCCACCTATATGACAGATGTAAGAATGCATCCATCACTGTAACCACGACTGTTATGCATGTATTTTCAGAGTCCATCCAGTGGTGCGGGTACACTTCCTAGAGTTGTCTCTACTACAAAATGGCGATGATGTACACATCACACAACCACACCTGCACATGGTCATGATCTGCTCTCTCCACCACTTAACCTGTTCTACCTGAACAGCTCCCCCTATATTGCAGGCTGGTACTGCAAGAAATGTGTCTTCCCACCATTTACTGCCTACAGTACCATGTCACTCTTACAGATAATGCTATAACAATATTACAACAGCTCATCACCTTCCGTGAGGTACTCCAGTGCTTTGGAATTCTTCACTGATGTACATCAACAGTGAAAAATCCCAAATAGTTATGGTGCTGGAAAAGAGTCTATGCCTTCATTAGTCCTCACTGTTATGTATCTGTTAAGGAATGTCACAGTCCTTGTTTACTGGATTAGGTGGGTCTATATTAAAAGACTGAATGTTCACAACTGCTAATATGACAACAGCGACACGTAAATGCTGAACAGCTGAAACAGTAAAACCTGTAAACATCGAAATACAGAACGCCGAACACATTTCTTAAAACAACAGCGCCATACAGGTAAGTAAATCTTACTTAAACATACCTCAATAAACACACTTTTGCAGGTGAGCAAGCCCCCCACATCCCCCTACTTATATATACCAACCCCGAGATCACACTACAGTGGAGAAAAGTATATATTTCCTCTTCCCCATGAACACCCTGCTGGCCAAGGAAATCCGTTCGGTGTTCCGTATTTCGATGTTTACATGCTTTGCTGTTTCAGCTGTTCGGCGTTTATGTGTCGCTGTTGTCATATTCACGGTTGTGAACATTCAGTCTTTTAATATAGACCTGATTAGGCAGGTGGCAAATGCTTGACACATGCCAATCTCTTTAAGGAATCCTACATCAGATGTGGTTTGTATGCTCTGCCCTTCCTTCACTCACCGTTTTGAACTGCATATGTTAGTGGTCTTCTTTTTGATATTATATGGCTTTGTTTTCATTTGTCAGTGCTGTGACTACATCATATAACATACTGCAGCATGGAAAATGAGTCTGACTTCTCAGTCTCACCCTGCTTGTTTTGTTTTGTTCTTCAGACATCAGTGTTGAAAAGCTCAAGACAACAATTCAAGTCCCAGTTCACTACCAGTATTGTTGGCACTGAGTTATTGCTTTCTTCTACTGCATTTTGACATTCTGAGAGAAATGTATGTATTCTGAGTGGCATTAGCTCATGGTAGAGAGTCATTGCTTTAATTACTTTCTTCAGTGTTGGATAAACCTTTCAACTAACCTATTCATATTTAAATATTTTGCAACAGATATTCATGTCATTCAGGTATATGAAAGTTTCAAACTCTTCTGAAGTAACATTTGGTGCATTACTGGCAGTCGTTTATGTCAGGGTTTTCATTGTGAGCATTGCTTATACTATTCACTTGGTTGTTCACAATAATTATCACAGTAGCCATTTTGAAAAGGATGCTCCCATGCAAATAACCACAGAAAATTATAGAGTACATCCACAAAGGGCCATGCAAAATCAATAAGAGTATGCAGCCATGGCACTGAGAGACAATTTAATGTATGCAGAGTGGTTGTGGAACATACCTTTAAACTTCTTATCCCAAGAAATCTGGACAAAGCCTGACATAATGGGGGTACAAAGTTACAAAACCAGGGACAGATTATAAATATTACTCTTATAAACTTAGAAAATTGTTAGAATAATAGGGTACGTATTAGAATGCATTTCTCAAAGGATATGACATCTGAAACTCAAATGTATGACATTATTTACTAACTTCATTTCTCAGATTATCCCAGTGATTTACCAGAAAACCAAACATTTTATAAGGAACAGACCAAAATTCTGAGGTAAAAATCTGGACATTCTGCAAAAATCTGGACACTTGAGAAGTATGTTGTGGAGTTAAATTCTAAATGTTATGCAGCCAGAAAAAAAATTTTGCCAAACCTTCAATGTATTTATCAGTTCCATATTATATAATTAAATATAAATAACTATATATATATATATATATATATATATATATATATATATATATATATATGGAGAGAGAGAGAAAGAGAGAAAAGAGAGGAACAGGGACAGAAAGAATGGCATCAGGACAAGGCAACATAAGCACTTTGTACTAGTATATAATATCTATTTTTGTTATTGAAAAAGAAGGGGGAAAAACAGTTCAGTGGCGCAAACTGTTCTTTAGGATGTGAGACAAAAATAACACAGTAACTCTGCAATCTCTCATATTAATTTAGGTTTAGGCCCAGAAAGGTAGCTTCCTCCAGGCTGGATTACTCAGTTGAATATCTCAGCTGGATTACTCAGCTGATTCTCTCCAGACTGTAAACACAATATGCAAATGTTCAGTAGTACAGTAGATAGTACATAGAATTATTAACAAAATGTAATATTTCACTATGATATTTATTAATATACAATATAACCTATAACACTTTATATTCAACAAATCATTACAGACTTTATTGAAAGAAGGGGTAGCCATCACCTCTACACCATGATCAATGCAATGGTTGAAAATCATAGCAACTACATAACATAGTTAAATATGACTTGAGAAGAGTACCTAATCTTCCTAAAATTAAAAGTAACAGTTGAAACATAGATGAATTGTTGTTTTTTGTTGTTGTTTATGGCTGTTTAGAGCTGGTTGGGGTTATTGTGATGAGTGGATCATATTGTAACTCCCGTGCCCTGGCCCAGCAATCAAGGAGCCTCAATCCTCACCACTAACACCAGAGAGGGTGTCTCATATATGAGGAAAGGATAACAAATACACACAATAAAGTGCAATTACCCTTAAGAGCACACAGAGATCACAGTTAGTCCGGGGCTGGTCACTCCCTTGCTCTCCAGGTCCCCAATAAGACTCCCCAATGGCACAGCTATAGGGTCCATATCTCAGCTTAGTGGGCAAGCTAAAACCTTTAGCACCCTCTCTGTCCAACCAGTGCTTCATGTTCCTGCCCAAGTAGCGGACACAAACACACACACATGCACTTTGAGAAGAGTTTATACAACCACACAGACACTCCTGGGGAAGGCTGGCACAGTTTCTCCAGCTGTGCCTCTTTCTTCCAGACTATACGGTAGTTCCACTTGCCAACACCCACTAATATTTATCAGCTACTCAAAGGCCCTTAAAAAGGTGTCCAATTGTTACTGTGCAATATTATTATCCAATTGGTAGTTGTGACTAAACAGTCAAGGCTTATTTAGAGTGACTTGGACAGTAAACTCTATAAATATGCAATGTACTCTAGAGCTTAAATTATCTCTACAGAAAACAGCCACAGTTGAAAAGTTTAAAAGTATTTAATAGTAAATACTAAAACACAAGACAATACTTCATTTTACACAGTGCTAGTCAGGAGTTCAGAGATCCAGAGATCAAAGAGAAATACTTAAAATAATTCAGTAGTACAGTTCTGACATCACAGAACATGCTTAGTCTAATCGTTCTAGTTTCCAGCTATTTCTAAGAGAAAACACAAATCTAAGATAAACTTACTTATAGAGCAAGACAGTGCTGTGAGTTGGATGATCGAGACAAAAATGCTTAATGCCTTCTGATTGTCTCTATTTAAATGGGTTTATATCAGTCTGTTGAAATGGCTGAATATCGAATACCAGATGTTCGAACTGTAAAGTTCGAACACTGGTAATTGCAAAGCCGTGGCCCACCGAATTCTTTCCCAGGGAAAGAATCCGGTGGGCCGTTGCTGTGTCTTTGTGAGTATCAGGACTGTAGTGGGAAATTACGGGTCGGGTTCAGGTAAGTGTGCAATTGTGTGGATGTTAGGGTTAAGGCACAGGTTAGGTGAGTTAGGGTTAGGGCGTGGGTGAGGTGGGTGTGTGATAGTGAAAGACTTTAGGGTTAGGGTGGGATAGGTGAGTCAGGGTTAGGGCGTGGGTCAGGTGAGTGTGTGATAGTGACAGACCTTAGGGTTAGGGTTTGGGTTAAGGTAAGTGGATAGGTAGTAGTGTATGTACAGTTTAGTGTAGGGTTAGATGCAGGATTTTGAGTGTATGTGTGTGGATTGATGTTGTTTTGGTGTGTTTGTGTTGTGTGTGTGTATCTTGGATCAGTAATTTTTTCCCTGGGAAAAAAATCGCTGTTTTAAGACTTCGATGTTTTTGCAGTTCATGGTTTGAAGTTCAAAAATATGGTGTTCGAACTTCAGACGTTTTGATGAACTGATATAGACCCATTTAAATTGCTATATTCAGTCCTGATTCCTATTACATCATTTTTACACTTTCCTGGGGTTCCCAGGCTGACAGATACTACATTATTTTGTTATCTTGCAGCTGCAGGAAACTACAGCCATGAAAGACATTCCATATGTAAACTCTAGTAATTATTCCTTAAGTTAAAACAATAGGCAGGATGCTTTACTCCAGACTCATCGACTCCAAATTCTAACTTCAAAGGGACAGACATGAAATAATTTTAATTTTAAAGGACAGACAAGGAACTTAGCTTTCTTTACAGCAGAGGGCAATGTTGCTACATTGTTTTAAGTTCAACATTTCACAGCATATTCTTTCATTTAAGAAAACAAGTCTGTAATTCAACATTCATATTTATATATGATAGAATTATCTGCACAATTCTATCTGGCTAGGCTGGCAACCTTCACATTTCTACCAGTCTTCACCCCCCCCCCCCACGAGAACTCAAACTAGTTTTTCAAGTAACCCTTGAGAAACTCTGCTTGAGAGGGTTAGGTCTATCTGAGTATACCTTACCCCATTCCCTGTCTTGAGAGCCCATCTGCATCTTTAGAATCTGAAGAAGCCCCATTACTACTGGATGAAAGTGCTTAATAAACTTATTTTATTTAGCTCTGAAGTCTTCACCTTCTTATTTGTGTTTTCCAAGTGTGGTTAAAGGAGTATAAATTTAAGGATGTGGTGGGAATATGAGTGGGGTGAAGAGTGAGACTCATATGGCATGGTGAAGAATAGTAGGAAAAGAGAACTGGATGCTTTGGATCACAAGGAATCATCTGTTAGTATTGTAGGTGAGCCAGTTTTATGTCATGCAGATTAAGTAACTTAAAATAAAGATACCATTAGGGTTTGTCTTTCTAAAGGAAACTTAGAAGTGTAGTGACCACCCCAACTGTTGTAAACTACATAGGATAGATATAGTCAGTTACTGTATACCCCTGAGGTTACATTATGTAAAAAAAAATACTGACACGTATGTCTAGTAATTCAGTTGCCTCAGTTCAGTTGGGTTTACATAAATATGGCACAGAAGTCTGTAATTATGCAGCAGTCTAAATTACTTATTTTGCTTGCAGGTACTTGTCTTTGAAGAAAAATACTAATTTTGGCATCCTTTAGCTTGTAATAAATTGGAGTCAAACTGTGCATCTCTAAGAGGCTTTGCTTTAGATGAAATATGGGAGCTACCTAATAAGATACATAAACAATATGTAGATTATCAACTCCATTAATAATAAACATTTAGTTATGCTGATTATCAAATTTTATATTACTAGTAAGTAATTTAACAAGTAAGCACTCATATGGAAAACACAATCCTCTCTTCTACAGGCCTCATGAGGAGCTCAGTGTGTCTCCAACCTAACACCACTCTTAAGTATTCAACTGTGGTACCACCTTTATCATTCTTATAAGAAAACTGCAGTCCGGGTCTGAACTGTCTGCAAACAGCTAAAGTTCACTTTGAACCTAACACCACTCTTAAGTATTCAACTGTGGTACCACCTTTATTATTCTTATAAGAAAAGCACAGTCCGGGTCTGAACTGTCTGCAAACACCTAAAGTTAACTTTGAGCCTAACACCACTTTAAGTATTCAACTGCGGTACCACCTTTATCATTCTTATAAGAAAAGCGCAGTCCGGTTCTGAACTGTCTGCAAACAGCTGAAGTTAACTTTGAATCTAACACCACTCTTAAGTATTCAACTGCGGTACCACCTTTATCATTCTTATAAGAAAAGTGCAGTCCGGGTCTGAACTGTCTGCAAACGGCTAAAGTTAACTTTGAGTATATGTCTACCTGTTTGAGCCAATATTCATTTTCTCCTGGAGAGCACTCTGCTTTGGCTTGTAAGCAGCCCCCCCCCCCCCACACACACACACACACTCGTCTTCCATTTTCTCTCTTATTCCCTTCTGTTAGCAAATAGTATCTATAACTGATAAATACTGTGTGCTTGTTAATTTAAACTGAGGCCACAGTAGCCTACTGATACAAGATGATCGTGTTTTTCCACCTGAGAAATGGTTAAGAAATGACTTACAGTTTCAGAGCAGTCCTTGGTCAATTCTGATTGTTTCTTAAACACAAACGTGTCTTTGCTTTGGCTCATTAGCAGCAGTACAAAAGAACTGCCTGCTCACACCCTTATTCTTCCCCTCCCCCTTCCCTGTTTATTACCTTAAGTCAATCCCAAAGTTAATAAATATCACCTGTGGCAGGCACCATTTTTAAAACTACAATCCACTCTGCTACAGGCCCCATGAGGAGCTCAGTGTCTCTCCAGTAAGTGTTTTAAAACTGTATATGTGTATTTATGTTGAATTGTGTTAGACATTTTACAACTGTATATGTTTATTTATGTTGAATTGTGTTAGACATCTAATATGATTTATGTTTTATTATTGGAAGTTACTATGGCATGCTAGCATTTTGTCTGCACCAAGTTGTTTTTAGTATAATAGTATGCTCTATTTGCATAGCTGCACATTGTTCACTAATGTTATTCATGTAAATTTATTGTGTGTAGACAGCTCTTACTTGTGTCTAATTATTTCTATATAATTGTGCTGTTACTGGTGGATAAAATCACATTAGAGACCCAGGACAGAGTGCTGCTCGCTATATTTTTATCTGTGACTGCATAACTGTCTGATGAGGTTCCTTCTAACTGATGTTTTTCCAATTGGCTTAGTATCTGCATATACTAGTAGTTGGTTCAAGACATATTTTCCTGTATGCAGTAGCTATTTGCTCAGTTTGTTTTTTGTAGTCTTTATAATATATTTTTACCATCTCAAAAGTGCTTACGCCTCTCTGTACTCTTCTTTTCTAGGCCTAACACCACTCTTAAGTATTCAACTGAGGTACCACCTTTATCTTTCTTATAAGAAAAGTGCAGTCCGGGTCTGAATTGTCTGCAAACAGCTAAATTTAACTTTGAGTATGTGTCTACCTGCTTGAGCCAATATTCATTTTCCCCTGGAGAGCACTCTGCTTTGGCTTGTAAGCAGTCACCCCCACCATACACACACACACACACACACACACACACACACACACACACACACACACACACACACACACACACTCATCTTCCATTTTCTCTCTTATTCCCTTCTGTTAGCAAATAGTATCCATAACTGATAAATACTGTGTGTTTGTTAATTTAAACTGAGACCACAGTAGCCTACTGATACAATGTTATCCTGTTTTTCCACCTGAGAAATGGTTAAGAAATGACTTACACTTTCAGAGCAGTCTTTGGTCAATTCTGATTGTTTCTTAAACACAAACTTGTCTTTGCTTTGGCTAATTAGCAGCAGTACAAAAGAACTGCCTGCTCACACCCTTGTTCTCCCCTCCCCCTTCCCTGTTTATTACCTTAAGACAATCCCAAAGTTAATAAATATCACCTGTGGCAGGCACCATTTTTAAAACTACAATCCACTCTGCTACAGGCCCCATGAGGAGCTCAGTGTCTCTCCAATAAGTGTTTTACAACTGTATATGCTTATTTATGTTGAATTGTGTTAGACATTTTACAACTGTATATGTTTATTTATGTTGAATTGTGTTAACCATCTTATATGATTTATTCTTTATTATTGGAAGTTACTATGGCATGCTAGCATTTTGTCTGCAACAAGTTGTTTTTAGTATAATAGTATGGTCTATTTGCATAGCTGCACCTTGTTCACTAATGTTATTCATGTAAATGTGTTGTGTGTAGACAGCTCATACTGGTGTCTAATTATTTCTATATAATTGTGCTGTTACTGGCAGATAAAATCACATTAGAGACCCATGACAGAGTGCTGCTCGCTATATTTTTATCTGTGACTACATAACTGTCTGATGAGGTTCCTTCTAACTTATGTTTTTCCAATTGGCTCAGTATCTGCATATACTAGTAGTTGGTTCAAGACATATTTTCCTGTATGCAGTAGCTATTTGCTCAGTTTGTTTTTTGTAATCTTTATAATATATCTTTACCATCTCAAAAGTGCTTACTCCTCTCTGTACTCTTCTTTTTTAGACCTAACACCACTCTTAAATATTCAACTGTGGTACCACCTTTATCATTCTTATAAGAAAAGCGCAGTCTGGGTCTGAACTGTCTGCAAACAGCTAAAGTTAACTTTGAGTATGTGTCTACCTGCTTGAGCCAATATTCATTTTCCCCTGGAGAGCACTCTCCTTTGGCTTGTAAGCAGCCCCCCCATAAACACACACACACACACACACACACACACACACACACACACACACACACACACACACACACACACACACACACACACACTCATCTTCCATTTTCTCTCTTATTCCCTTCTGTTAGCAAATAGTATCCATAACTGATAAATACTGTGTGTTTGTTAATTTAAACTGATACCACAGTAGCCTACTGATACAATGTTATCCTGTTTTTCCACCTGAGAAATGGTTAAGAAATGACTTACAGTTTCAGAGCAGTCCTTGGTCAATTCTGATTGTTTCTTAAACACAAACTTGTCTTTGCTTTGGCTCATTAGCAGCAGTACAAAAGAACTGCCTGCTCACACCCTTCTTCTCCCCCTCCCCATTCCCTGTTTATTACCTTAAGCCAATCCCAAAGTTAATAAATATTACCTGTGGCAGGCAACATTTTTAAAACTACAGCCACCCTTTGTCACTATCATATGTTCATGTATCAGTTTACTCTGTTACCTGATTGTTTCCAGCCCCCTCATAAGAGCAACTAACAGGGTCTCTACCCACTGCGTTTCCTACCCTGCCCCCTATTCCCTCCCACACCCAGTGGTCCTACATTTATTACACTCACAAACCCTCCCATCTTTCCAGTAGCCAACCACAGCACTAACCCAACACTACCTCCTCCATCTTCCTACTACTATCACTCCTCCTCAGCTAACATGTACAAGCATACCTTACCTATGCTCACTGAATTCACTCTCCTTGCATATCTTACATCCTACCAAAGCTCCATCATTCCCCCACTCATCCACTACCACTGTACTACTACTCACACAACCAACACTCATGTCTCACCCTTACTCAGCTCCCCTCCCACCAACTCAAGAACCGTCCCTATGCACCCCCCACATATTCTACCAACTATATTACTCAAATATAAAGCATCCCTACAACTTAACATAGTAACCCTCCCACCATACCTATTACCCACTGAGCACAATCATAAAGTTTCCCTAATAAACAAACACATTCAGAAACTGAGAAAACTAATAACCTCATGCATATCAAAACTAGCCCTAAGTGGAGACATCCACCCCAACCCTGGCCCTACCATCTCCAACCCCAGTCCTCATAATCAGACTAGAAACCACAACTTCTCCCGTATCACAGCCAGTAGAAAGCCAAGTGACTTCCTTCTACTAAGCCTAAATATTAGAAGTATATCCAACAAAGTCCATGAACTCCATGCCACCATAAACTTGTACTCCCCAGATATAGTCATCCTGACAGAAACCTGGCTAAAACCTCACATTACCAGTGAGCAAATACTCCCTACTGGTTAAGGCATACTAAGAGTGGACCAGCTAAACAAGAAAGGAGGCGGTGTAGCTATAATATTTAAACAGCATCTAAACATCCAGATCTTAAAATCGACAGCTCCACAAATAGGCAATGAAGAAATAATATATACCAACCTCAAAATAAACCAAAACAAAGCCATCAACATAATTGGATGCTACTTCCCACCTGGCCAAAACATCCCTCCATTAGTCAACCTCCTCAGTTGGTCTAACCACCATCTCCTCCAAGAAACTATACTTTTAGGTGATTTCAATATTGACTGGCAATCCTGTTATGGCAACCATCCAACCCATCATGTAAACCTTCATGGCTTCACCCAACTAGTCCAGTCGCCAGCCAGGATAAATAAAAACTCCAGCAAGCACACTACCCTGGATTGGATACTAGTCAATAAGAGCCCCCAGTCATATATAACAGGCTGCTTATCAGATAGCTTCAGTGATCACTCCCCAACATTCCTACTCAAAAAATACCTATACCAAACTAAACCTGTCATCTACCATCAAATACGTAAAAAACTAAACTTTAACCCACTCGCATTCATCTCATCCCTCAAAGAATGTAACTGGCATCCTCTAAAGTACCTCAGTCTTGATGACGCAGTTGAATTTTTTAATACTACTTTCCTGAGCATCCTTAATTACCATGCCCCCATAAGACTTTCCAGAACCGAAGCACAACCCTCCCCATGGATACAGAAAACCACTAAGTCAGAAATGAAAAACAGGGATAAAGCCTGGGAGCGCTGGCGCAAAACCAAAACCCCCTCCATCTAGACAGAAATTCCTAGAACTACGCAATAGGGTCAAAAAGCTAATAAAACAGGACAAATTCCAATACTACCAGTCTGCCCTAGACTCCTCCCAACACAGCCCCAAACAATTCTGGTCCTCCATAAACTCCATCCTCCACCCAGGTAAAGCCAGTACCCCTCCTCCTAACATCCCTCACTCCTCCGAAAATATTGCCATCTCATTCAACACACACTTCACACAAACCATAATAAACAACACAACCCCCCTCCCCTCCAACCCACACCTTCAACTAGTAATCTCCCAACTGTCTTCTCTTTTTCTCCTGCACCTACCTTCAACATAAAAAAACTCTTAATTAAACTTAAGCCCACCAAATTAGCAGCAGACAACCTCCCAAGTGAATACCTACAAATCGCAGCTGATGCTCTGGCCTACCCAGTATCCATCTTGATTAACTGATCTCTGTCAGAAAGTTACATTCCCACACTGTGGAAAGTATCACATATAATTCTCCTCCACAAAAGCGGCCCCTCCACAGAACTAACCAATTACCGCCCCATAACTATTCTCTCTCCACTCTCCAAAATACTAAAGAGATGCATACACTCTCAGGTCTCAGACTACCTCCTTACTAACAAGCTCCTTTCAAATACTCAGCATGGTTTCTGACCAAACCATAGCAGCACCACAGCCTTATTTTCCTTTACTAACACTATCCTTCAGCATAAAAACAATGGCTATCTCTCCTCTGCTACTTTCCTAGACCTATCTAAAGCATTTGACATGGTCCCACACAAACAACTCATCTCTGTCCTCAGTAACCTATCCTTCTCTCAATCAGTCACCAAGGATCCATCCTTGGACCCCTACTCTTCTCTGTTTTCACCAATAATCTAGCCTCTGCCACCAAACATGGCACACTCATACAATACGCAGATGACTCAACCATCATCTGCTCAGCCCAGTCCCTACCCAAACTGCAAAAAGTCACACAGGAAGCCTTTTCCTCTGTTAAAACTTGGTTATCCGATGCCCAATTAATACTCAACCCAAACAAAACTAAACTACTCATATTCCAACCCTCCAAACATACTCAAAACAACTCTCACTTTAACATCACAGCAAAAGACAACACCACTATATACCCAACAGAACGCACCAAATTGCTAGGAGTGGAAATAGACAATAAACTAAAATTTGACATTCTCATATCCGTGACCATAAAAAAATCCACAAAAAATTAGGAGTGTTATACAGAAATAAGCAACTTCTCACCAAAGCAGCAAAGATTTCAGTAGCAAATTCCCACCTTATCTCCACCCTACTTTATGCCTCTCCAATATATACCAACCTAAGGCAATGCGATCTAAACAAGCTAGAGACCTGCTACAACAAAATCGCCAAATTCGCCACAGGGGCATCCTACCGTAGTCACCACTGTCTCTCACTTGCTGAATTGGGCTGGCTTGGACTCCCTCACCTCCTTCAATGGTATCAACTCTCACTTGCCCACAAACTAGTAAACCATCCACTAAATGTCCCATCCCTCCAGAATCTACTCCAACCCTATCGCACCACCAGACCACTAAGATCCAGCAACAAAAATCACTTGCAGATCATTAAAGCCAGTAACTCTGCTGGTGAAGCACTATTCTCCTGCACCATAGCCAAATTATGGAACTTCCTCCCACCCACAATTATCTCCATACCATCATGCACCCACTTCAAAACTTTACTAAAAGCGCACCTAAAAACATGCTGGCTATGCCCTTGCAACTCCCACTCTAATATCACCCACCCCATCCAACCACTACCTTTCTTTCCACCCCACTAACTACCTTGATTATAGCAAACTCAGATGCTCATAAGCCTAGTACTTATTATACAGCAGGAACTTCTTATTGTAACAATTGTTAATGTCTGTTATGTACTTCGCAGACAAAGATTCTAGTTGTCTACTGATGTACTATGTTCTTTATCTGTAACTATGTTTGTAATTAATTGCTACGTTAATCAAATTGTTAATCACTATGCAAATCCAATGTAACTGCTGTCTGTTTATTTTAACTGTGGAGCTTTTCTTCCTGGGCCTCCACTGAAAATGGACCTATGTCCAGTCGGACACTCCCAGTCAACAAATGTAAATAAATAAATAAATAAGGAAGGAACATAATTGTAGCTGTGGAGTAAGTAAACTAAATAATTATTGAGTTCATTATAACTCTAAACACAGATCAGGGCAGAGGTCCAGAAGTAAGCTACTGAATATTTTGTCAGAACCAACCATTGAATGCTCAGATGGAAATATTGCATATGATTCCTTTGTGAATTGCACATTTTTCTATCACACCATTTTTTTTTATTTAAATCATATTTACTATAGCATATCTGAAAAACAATATTATATATTTTCCACAATTGACATTGCACTTTTGTTTTAAAGTGCGGTGGAGCAGCAGTTAGCGTTGTTGCCTCACAGCAAGAGGTTCTCCGGTTCGATTCTTGTCTGGATCGCCTTCTGTGTGGAGTCTGCATGTCCTCCTTGCAGTTGATGGCACTTTAAAGACATGCAGGTGAGTGGGTGCATGCTTTCTGTAATCCGCTGCCAATCAAGTAGCAGACCGGTGATCTACTGTGGTGACCGCTAAATGGGAAAAGCTGAAATGCAGTGCTCTACTGTTGTTTTATCTGAAATCCAAAAATACTACTAAATACTAAGTAATACATCCTGCACATATTGGGTTTTTTTTAGTTTAAACAAACAATTACTACATAGATAGCAGTTAAAACATGGCACTAATATATAATTGCATGTTTTCCCCAGAAAATCTTAGTAAGGAAGTGCTGTACAACTGTTTTTGGTTTTAGTTTAAACAACAATCATAAATATGTAGATATCAGTTCATCAGTTAGAGATATGTTGCAACTTGTAATCAGTTGATACAAATGTGCACAGTGACCATTGTAATTTACTACATAAAGTATACATTTAAGTGCTTAAAGCATAAGTGTTCAATACAGTAATGCAGACAAAGCTCTGCTGAGTGTAATTTGTCACACACAGTACTGAAGAATAATTATGTTCCATAACATATCAATTTTGTTGTCAAGTGAAGCCTGTAGGTACTACCATGAACACAATACCATCCAGATAGAGCACCATATCAGTTAACATGTGCACAGATTAACTAAAAAAAAAACATTAGACAATGCAGATTAAAGCTTGTCTCAGATGCATCCATATACTGAAGAGTTTCATTCAACAAGACAAAAGTTTGCTGGGTTTAATTGCCAAACCTCATTGAGGATGCCATACATAAAATACTTGGCAAACTTTATAGTAAAGTTACCTTAACGATGGTTTGCAGTAGAAATCAACAAATGAAGCCAGCGTGTCTCACTCATATTCTTTCATATTTTAATTTGTGGACAATGTTTCTGTTCCTCTACTTTGCTGGTAGATTGTCCTGCTGCCAAAGGCATTGTGTTCACTAAGCAGATTTTGCCAAAATTGCATTTGTTGTTGCTTAAGTCCTTCCACACTTTTTTGTCCTGTATTTTTTTTGTCACATTTATATCATGTTTGAAAAGAGTCTTCAGAGATAGCTCTCAACCTCCTAGTGCAAAAAATCTGGACAAAGCCAAAGTAACGGAAGGGGAACAAAGCCCCAAAAATATGGACACATTTTGAATATTGCTCTTATAAACTTAGAAAGTTGGTAGAATAAAAGGTCTTGTGTTACCGTGCATTTTCTGAAGTCTGAAACTAAAATGCCTGCCATTATTTATTGAATTTAATCCCCACTAACTTGCCACAAAAATCCAGCAAAATCACAAATTTTGTGAAGAACAGATCAAAAATATAAAGCAAAAATCTGGACGTTCTGCAAAAATCTGGGCAGTTGAGAGGTTTGTCTTCAGAACAGTTGATTTACAGTGGTAAAAAAGTAAACAAACAGATAAAATAGCTTCATTTATGCTATTATCCTCATTGCATTCTCCCATCACCACTATTTATTGTTGCATTTCACTGCACAGTTATGATAATTTGTCAGCTTCAGTTTATATGTCAGAATTTTAGCCTCAGCACTACTTTGTTGGTAGAATTTATACAACAAATATTTTTCCTGCTTTGTTTTAATGTGATTGTAATATTAAAGTATAATACCATATGGAAAAAAAACACAACTGCTCTTGTAATGATGACAATTCATTGTTCTATTTTACATGAGTCAGTATGTGGAGTAGGAGTAGGGCACTTTAATAAATTTCATTCACAATGACCGGCAGTTCTTTGAACCCAGTCATTTGATGGTGGTACTTCCTGAATGAATAACAGGATAGCAGAGGGAAAAGTTAAGAATGCCAAGACTGTTGCAAAACAGACTGTTCTTTCTCATAGATACTGACAAATACACCCCATATGGTAGATAGTAGGAGTTCCCCAGCACACAGCATGTTATACATTGTATATTCTGCTTTCTGATGTTTTTCATCAGAAATTTCTGAATAGATAGGTAAGGCAAATCTGCCAAAGGATGCACTGGGGTGCAGGCAGGACTTTTGAAATTGTTCAGCGGCTTTAACACCAGCTACCAGAATGCAGACATCCCCCTCTCCAGACAATGTATGTCTCTGGAAAAGTGGCCTTTTGTTTACTGAAAAGAATGGCAGGCTTTAGCTAAAAAACAGTTAACCAAGCTTTCTGAAAAACAAGCAAACATCAACAACAAAAACTATTTAGCAAAATTTATCAAAGTTTCTTTAAATTCTAGCACACCTCATTGCATAAAAGAAACAGATATCTTATAGAAAACATTCATTTGATTTATTTGCTACACCTTGAAAGTTTGTCCAAATGGTCAGTTTTCATTTTTATTTTAATCATGTTACTATAACTAGGGTCTATATTACTGTGTCAAAACGCCATAACAGTGAATATGAAAAGATCAACACTTAGCGAAATCCATTTCTGCGATTTGCTGAATTCTTATAGGGCAAAGATGTAGCTGGCCAACTACACAATTTTGCTCTTTTCTCCACTGTAGTGCGATCTCAGAGTTGGTATATTTAGTTGGGGGGGGGCAAAGCCCCCCCACATGGTTGGGTTTGCTTTAGGTAAAATTAGTTTTGTTGCATTGCAGGGCAAGTATTTGTTTGCCCGACAAGTTTTCAATGAATCGCGGAAATGGATTTCGACGAATACTTGTCGGTCTTTTCGTATTCACTGTTATGGCATTTCAAAACCGTAATATAGACCCGTAACCAGATACTTTCAAACTGTATTACCGTTTCTAGATGTTTTCCAAGAAATGCTAAATTTAAGCAATGTGTACTGGTGAGCATCAACTGGCTGAAGACTTAGTTCAGCAAATTCCAAATGACTTTTGCCATTTCTTTAATCCAGTTTTGAATCTGAAATCATTACGAAGTAGGAACTCAGTGAGCAACCATTAACAAAATTTAAGAATCCTTTATTAATAAAGGCCTCTGTAAAGTGAGTGTCCTTTTTAGGTACATCTTTGAGAAGAATTTCTCCCTGAAGACCTCTGTAGAGTGAGTGTCCATTGGTCTTGTGGTTTGAAGAGGGAAAGCTGTTGTTCTGAATCCTGTTGAACAAATGAGGTTGTATTCACAAGTAAGTAATGTGAAAGTTAAGGAAGCAGGTTGAAAGATGCTCTTTCATTAATAAATAGACACTTTATTTCACTAAGAGGAACAAGCTGATGCTTCTTAGAATCAATTAGCAGGGCACCTTTGCCTGCAACTTTCCCTTAGTACTCTCCTGGTGCTCTATTGGTCAGTTCTTGTGATTGTCTCTCACTGACAGGTGATACATTCAGCATAGCTCCTGAGGCACCAACACAGATCCTTCCACTAGCCCTTCATATTTTTTGTCCACTTCTCCTGTCCTCTACTTTACCTGTTACTTCCTGTCCTCTCCATGTTTTCTGACCACATCAACTTACCTAGCATTATGGATGTACAGTTTCCCATGGTTTCTCCAGCCAGCCTGGTCAACATGACCATCCTGCGGCAATGTAGTAATTGCCTCATGTAAACTGACAACCCATTTCTTCTAGTCCACACAAATTCATTATGTGAGAGGTGCATCTATATCAAGAACCTAGAATCCAAGCTGTCTCACTCATCACTCAGTCCATCTGATACTAAGCAGGTTGTCAGCATGCACACCTCACCTTCTTCACATACCAAACCAACAACACATAAACCTACATATGTTGAGGTCCTTACAAGAAGCTTAACTAAACATCAGGGACCTCCCAAACACAAGCACGCTTCACATAATGCATCTGCTGCAAAACATAGAACACATAATATATCACGCATCAGTGTCTCACCAGTCAAGCTTCTAAGCCATAACACAAAAACAAACATCTTAGTTATAGGCGACTCAATTGTGAGACACACAGATGTCCCTCTCACCAGGATGGATAAGGAAAAGGTCACAGTCAGCTGGCTGTCAGGTGCCAGGATCCACCACGTCACACACACACACACACACACACACACACACACACACACACACACACACACACACACACACACACACACACACACACACTCAAGTCTCTCAACAACAGGCACTGTTATGACTCCATCATAGTCCATGTTGGTGTGAATGACTTGAGACATGCCTCACTGGACTATATGAATAGGGACATGACTGAGTTCTTGGATTATGTGTCTCAGGCAGGTATGTCCTTAGCCTTAAGCAGCATTTTACCTTTGTCTAGGATGATACCTCAATACAAACAAAAAATGATTGACTTCAACAATTGGCTTAGTTTCTGGTGCCATTTAAAGACGATCCAGTATCTGTCAGCCTGGGATGACATGCTTGACAGACATCGATGCTTTGCCAGAGATGGTCTTCATCTGTCAGCCCTGGAATGTTGGTTATTGGCTAAGGCTCTTGCCATCCCCATAGTGCCTTTTTTAGTCAATGTCACAAGAACAAAATTCCCGACATAAAAATACCATCTAAAAACAACCTCAAGGTTATGCTGCTAAACACTAGGAGTCTAAACCAGAAACTGCACTCCCTGGAGGCAGTCCTTACACTGGAAGATGCTAACATTTGTACAGTCACTGAGATCTGGTTTAAGGCTGCGGAGATCACCCAAACTATACCAGATTACATTTCTTTCCACATGGTCAAGCCACAAACTGAAGGCATGAGAACTAAAGAAGGTGGTGTATCAGTATTCATTAAAGATAAATACACCTCTAGATTGGTTAAACAGCATGGTTCCCTTGAATTACTTCAGGTGCAACTGAATGTAGATAAGACCCCTCTTTGGGTCATTGCAAGCTATAGGACCCCCTCCGTGAATCAGGACATCCACTCAGCCTACTTAGATCTGCTTGAGTCAATCAAGATACAACCAAACACCCTAGTTTTGGGTGACTTTACCCATCCATAGACTGGGTAAATTATACGTGATCTAACTCACTTGCCCAAAGGTTCCTGGACTTCGTTAACTCCAGTGGCCTAGACAAGCTGGTTGACACACCCACAAGGGGCTCAAATACCCTAGACCTTGTGCTCACCAACATGAGGGCCGGTGTACCATCCCCAGTGTGTGATCATCCCTGGTGAGATCTGACCACAAATCAGTCTTGCTAGAAGTAACTATAACACAACCCCCCCACCAACACCTAAACAAAAAAACTACTCCAAGGTCAATTACAACCTCTCACGTGATAGCATAAATAGCTTCATAACCCATCCCCCACTGATGAAACAGACACCTGTGCTGAATTATACACCGATGCTTTATACAAGCACCTGTACAACTGTATTGTCTCTGCTGTACCTGATAGAGCCAAAGCAAGATCTTCAAGGAAAAACAAACCTGCCTGGTGGACAACTGCCATTAATAGGCTATAGAACAGGAGAAGGAAATTGCTGTCTAAAAGTAGGAAGGAAAGGTCTCAAAACTAGAAACACACCATCCTCAACTTAAACAAGCAAATAAGACTCCTAGTGAAGTCCTCCAAAACTAACTATGAATCCATATTAGCTTCCCTAACTAAGGATAACCACAAGGCATTCTTTAGTTACATCCGTAACCTCAAAGGTAAGGCCCAGATTTGCGCTGAACTCTTAGTTAATGGTACTACATATATATAACCTGTGGATATAGCAAACCTGCTGGCTGACAGGCTCAATGAAAACTTCACTCTCTGTCCCCACCACATATACTCCAAAGCATCTAAAACACCTGCCTCCCACCTAGTATCTCTACAAAGCATGTCTTAAATGCCCTCTCCAAGGCCAAAAACAGAGCCCCTATGGGACCAGACAGCATGCCGCACCATGCTCTACATGGGTTAAACAGAAATTAGCATCACCATTGAGCAGGCTTTTCAGTCACAGCCTAAGCACTGGCTTCATCCCAGTGGAATGGAAAAAAGCTACCGTCATCCCTTTGCACAAAGGGGGTGCATCCATGGAGCACGGAACTATAGACCCATTAGCCTGACCAGCCTTATCTGCAAGGCCATGGAATGAATAATCATGGAACTTATTAAGAAAGATATAGGAACTCTCCAAATACTCAATCCCACCAAATCTGGCTTTGTCAAAGGGAGATCATGCCTGTTTAAATGGTGGACTTTTTTGAGACAGTCACCAAAGTCCTAGATGAGAACAAATCTGTACATATGGCCTAGCTAGATTTAGCCAAGGCTTTTGACACAATCCCCCACTTAGGCATCATTAATAAACTCACCCAGCTGGATTTCTAACCCATATATTGTCAGGTAGATTGCAAACTGGATCACTGATAGAACTTATACAGTCAAAATAAGGGACTTCACCTCCTCCAGCAGACCTGTAACTGGTGGGGTTCCACAGGGATCAATTCTGGGACCTCTACTGTCTGGAATCTACTTCTCTGGAATACAGGCTAAAACTAAAGGACTTTGGCTGACAAAGTTTGCTGATAACTGCAAACTGGGAGCAATCACTGAAACTCCTAGTGATGTCAACATCCTGCAAGAAGATCTTGTACAGACTAATGACTAGTGACAAAGTCATGATCTTAAACTTCACACAAAAAATACATTATCATCCCCTTCTGCAAAGGTGATCTTCCTGCAAACTACCACATCAATAGCAATATCCTAAGCACACAATCAGTGGTGAGAGATCTGGGCACACAGGTGGACAGCAACCTTAACTTCTATCACCATGTCTCCACAGTGGTAAGAGGGGCATTTTATATTGCTCATCTCACGGGGAGGTTGGTATAATGCCTTACAGACATAAGGTGCAGGGTTTGAGTCTTATATTGGGTAGTTGGCTAGGCTTAAAATGGCTCACAAGGGCAAATAGCCTAGTAGTAACATATGAACCCACGAATCTCATATGTAAGGGCATTGCCTCCAGAAAAAAAGAGGTTATAACCTCCCTGTACTCTTCCCTCAGCAGGCCAGTAATAGAGTACAATGCTTCTTTTCCAAATACTTGCAGCAATTGGAGAGACCACAAAGGTGCCTTACAAAGAAAATTCAGGGTCTTCAAGATCTGTCTTATCCATACAGACTGAAATCACTGTCACTTTACTTTGTGTCATACAGACTGCTCAGAGGTGACCTGTATCTTGCATATATTACAGAGCAATCTCTGACTCAGCATTAATGGAAATGCTGCACATTCACAAGTCAAATGACACATAGATCACTCTCTCAAAGGACCTTAAGCTGGTATGTGACATCAGCTAAACTTGCTGGAGAGACTGATTCCTCTCACAGAGGTTGCCCTGTGACTGGAAGGTTTCAGAAAAATGGAGGTATAAATAATGCCTCCTAGGATTAATAGCCCACAAACACTGCTTTATTCCTGAGTACCATCTATCCCAAACATCACTATGGCACTTGGCTTCTGCTCTCAAATAGAAATACATCAAAGCAATTTGACTGAGTGATGATGAAAAGGAGATACATCCTGTCTCATGGAGTCTTAGAATATCGAAGCGGGAAAGTCGCTGATTTCTTGTACTTAATGTTTCTGGGCATTGGAACTCCTATGGCACACTCTGACTGCTGTGTTTGTAATATATAGGAGTCTAAGAAGATGGAGAATTTGTGTTTTCATTTAGTTTTCAACCTTCTACCTCTTCTTCCCAGTCTTCCGACTTTGGATTAAAGATGTATGAAGATCGGGAAGTGTAGGTGCTTCCTCCCACCGTGGGGGATGCCAGAGAGCTTTTCTCAACATTTTATGGTTGGCTAACAGCATATAAACTGAAATGGATTGCAATCAGTCATAATAAAAACAATAAAAAATTGTTTGAGACTGGACCTTTCTGTGTGCTCTGCCTTTACATAGTTCTGAAAGTGGTACAGAAGAAACATAGCTTATAAAGAATTGTGTTGTTTGCTGAAGAGACAACCTTCACTACCTTTTTATTAAAGTATGTTGTTTAAAACCGTGTATATTCTTCCTTTTCATTCCGTCTACTGAAGCTGCAGTCAGTGTGCTAAATAACGATTTCCACCACACACTGAATTTTTAATATCAGTGTTAAGTTTATGACTGCATATCTCAGACATTAATGTAAATTAAATATTTATAACAACAGGTGTCACATGAACGGAGCAGGAAAAGTCACTTTTCAACTATAGAAAATGAGACAGGAAAACAACTCACAACCATATTCCAAATGGCAGCGAGAGCGAAGGAAAGCAGTTTAGAGCACACACCTGTTATTCAGCAGAGACACCTTTATCCTAGGCTGCACGGACATTTTGAAAGAAAACATAAATGTTGACAATGTCCATACAGCAATTTTGTTTGAAAACTCAGTAAGTGTTTTTTCATTTCCACATTTGTGCTAACAAGTTTATTTTCAAAGTCCGGGGTTTGTTTTTCTTCATTTGCTTCAAATCATATAAGTGATCAATTCACTTATACAGACAAAAGTTCCAGGGCTATGCCTGAAAAGAATCTCATTTTCTTGGTAGGATGGATAAAAAAAAACATAGTGTCTTGCTTAAAAAACATATTTATTTGAATGAAGATTTTTCCAAAATCCTAGTCTTAATCCTGGCTAAATTTCAAATGTCCAGATTTGTTGCTCTTTGAAACTCTATGCCTGATCTCTATATTTGAACACATCAAAAAGAATGTTTTTCATTATTTTAAACATATGTTGCACCCCCATACACACAGCAAATGTAAGCCACTGCCACAGCTGAAATAGTATATGTCTTTATTTTCTTATGATTACATTGTGGAATTTCATTTAGGCACACACTGTCTTCCAGAACAAATAAACTGCGGCTGGTTATAAACCTGGCTAGATAACACCTCTCGAGTAAGCCTTAATAGTTTCCCGTGCTTTTAGAATTGAGCTGTAAAGTGTTACACCTGATGAGATCACAGCTTCTCTTTATTTTCTGTCACAAAAATTATTCCTAATGACTTGTGCGTTGTTTTTCCTGGCTTGATATCAAGAGGTTTGGCCAAAATGAATTCCATTTGTAGCCTTCAGCTTTGTCTTAATATTTTCACAACTTGGCTAGTTTCATGATACCTCCATTTATCTTGTAACTATGTAAATATTTTAAGGAATAGTCAATAATCTATAAAAATAAATCAGTGATTGTTCTGAAGCTTTTGGGATTTTCTTAATGACTGTCATGTGTTTGTCAAAAAAATTAGATTTACCCCCCCAAAAAATCTAAGGATAACAAATGGCTCAATGAAAGTGTGACATTTTATGAGTTTTTCATTACTGCATTTTCTTTTCACTGATGGCACTTATGTATGTATGTATGTATGTATGTATGTATGTATGTGTTCATTCATTAATTAATTTATTTATTTTAACTTGTTATCCAGAGTAAACATACAGACCTTTTCCAGGTCAAACTACATTAAATAACACATTTATGACATTTCTGGCAATGCAGCTTTGATTGAACTATATTAAGACATTCAAAAACCAAAAATACAATCCACAGAGAGCGAAGAGCAGCACCGTTTATCAAAATTTATTAAAAAAAGCACGTTATACACCAAAACATTAACGCCATTCACATTCGCGTTTTCGTCTGCATAACATCCAGACTTCTTCAGATGACCAGTGGTAGTAATGACATTCTTATATACCTCAACCAATTAACTCATTAATTAAAATAAATAGGAAACAATTTATTACAAAGCCTGAAACAAGCTCACTAGTAAGTATATATATATATATATATATATATATATATATATATATATATATATATATATATATATACAAACTAACTAGCGCGTACATACTTGGTTCTATATTAAGACATGCTTTAAAGCTGTTAAGAACAGTACTCTATATAATGCATACAGTATTTGCACAGTTTTAGTTTCCAGACTTCTCTGTTGAATAAGGGGGGCATAAAAGAGTGAAAAGTAAAACAGATGATCTAAGAGATGAAAATAAGAACTTGAAGAAGGATAAAATTCAAATGTGAGAAAAATAAAGATTTGATAGTTAACCAGTTTTCACACTGGATAATAAGCATTAATAGCTAGTTAAATTTTGTAGAGTGTCTGAATCAGCTAAAGATGAGCAAACAGTTACATATGAATTCTGATGACAGAATAATATTATTGCTTTCTCTCATGCAGGTGATTATTTATTTGTTGGGAAAAGGAAAGGCCGGCTGGGTGAGGGACCCATTTTCAGCAGAAGCCCGAGGAGAAAAGCTCCAAAAACAATTACAGACATTGAGAGATTTAGCATTTGTACCTAAACAATACATGCATTTCTAGATAAAATATAGACATTAATATATTTTACAGTTATCACATTACTCTTTATCATAGGTAGGTACTAGGCTATCGGCCCTGGGGCCTATACAAGCCTAGCCAAAAATGTACCCTGGCTTTTGCCACCCAAGAAAATTATTTTCCTCTGCCACTGTCGAGCAGAGCCACAGAGGTGATCCCCGGGGTGAATTTCCTATTTCCCATCCAATCATCAAGATTTTTCTTGAAGAGTGCTAATGAGGAGCTTTGTTTGATATAGATAGGTAATGGAAGTCCCTGGGACAGGAATCTATCCCTCTGGCATGTTCTGTTTATTGTGGTGACAAGGTTTAGGTCCCTAGAGTGTGTAGCTCGGAGGGATTGGGATTTCTTTAAGTGGAGCATGTCCAACAGCTCTGGGTTTGACATAGCTTTGTATGTTAGGCAGAGATCACCTCTGATTAAGGCGATATGCGACGGAGTAAAGCTGGAGTTTTTTGAGACCTGTCTGCGTAGGGCATCTGTTTGAGGCTGGTAATCCTCTTTCTGAGGTATTTCTGCGGCCTTTCCAGTAGTTTCAGATGTCTTGTGAGGTACATACCAAAAGGGGTGTTGCACTCTATAATGGGTCTAATGAGTGATGAGTAGAGGGGAACAATGACCTCTTTTTTTCTGGATGAGAAACCTTTTGTGATGAGGTGTGCCATGTAGAAGGATTTCCTGACTACTGTGGCGATGTGATTTTCAAAGGAGAGACTACTGTCCACCTGTGTCCCAAGGTCTCTTATCACACTTTCGGTGTTAAGTATACTACTACCTATGTTGTAGTTCATGGGTACAGAGTTTTTACCAAAGGGGATGACAATGCACTTTTTGGCATTGAGCTTGAGGCCATGGCTTTGACACCAGGCATCTGTCTCAGTGAGGCCCTTTTGTAGGATGTCCATATCATTAGAAGTTTTGATTATGGCTCCTAGTTTGCAGTCATCTGCAAACTTTGTTAGCCAAAGACCTTCTGTGTTAGCCTGTACTTCAGAGAAGTAGATACCAAACAGGAGAGAACCCAGGACTGAACCCTGTGGTACTCCACTTGTCACTGGTCTGAAGTCTGATTTGGAGTCTGCTACTTTCACAGTGTGGGTTCTGTCAGTGAGCCAGTTAGCAACGCATCTTATGACATAGGGATTTATATCTAGTTTAGTGAGTTTATCTATAATTCCAGAGTGGGGGATGGTGTCAAAGGCCTTGGCAAGAGATAGATAGGCTGTGTGAACCACCTTACCCTTGTCTATGGCTTTGGTGACTGCTTCAAAGAAGTCTATCAGGTTTAGGAGACATGATTTGCCTTTTACAAACCTGAACTGGGTGGGGTCCAGAATTTGGAAATTACCAATGTCTTTGTTTATAAGTTCCATGATGATACATTCCATGGCCTTGCAGACCAGGCTCGTCAGGCTAATGTGGCGGTAGTTCCCGGGGTCCGTGGTGACTCCCCCCTTGTGGATTGGGATAACCATCGCTGTGTGCTGTTCAGCAGGCACAAAGCCTGAGGTGAGGCTGTGATTGAACATGGTACTTAGGTGGGGTGCCAATTCTTTCTGTAGTTTGTGTTCATGTTCATGTGGATATATGACAATTTACAGTAACTTGAAAAGAGTTCAGTCTAAAAATTCTAGTTTAGAGTTGCACATTACTAGCAGAGCAGACTAGGATTACAATAAATATAAAATATAAAATGCTGTAGTTTAGCTTGTGTTTATAGAATGCTAAAGTTTAAGTATCGGCAGTAAGACGTAGGGAAGAGAGTATGACTGCATAAAGATAGCAGTAGATGTACGGGTTATCAAAAGAGATGATGTGATGGTAGGGAGGTTATTGTGATAGATATTCTATGAGGTATAGGAGGATATTTTAGTGAGGGATTCTTCAAGGTGATGAAGGTTTAGTAGATAAGATAGGAAGATGTATTAGAAGTAGTTCAGGAAAGCTGTAGTGGAGGAAAGAGAAAAAAAAAAAGAGATTTCCAGAAGATAGGATAGGGAGAAAGTGAAATGATTAGGGGTATTGTCACACCAAAACTTCAGAGATAACACTCCTCCTTTCTTCTCTTTCACTTCTGACTGTCCCAAGCTGTGTGAACCTTCTTTGGGTTTCTGCACTCCGCTAAGTGTATTAAACCTTTATTCCAGTAGAACAAACATTCAGGCAGCTTACATAGCGGCCATTCAGCTTCTACAACACAGACTGCTGACCGGTTTCGCCTCCTGGTGCCATCAGTGTGAATTCACCATAAAGCAGCCATCAGTATTTATATACCATAACCCTTGTTGTGGTTAAAGAAACAGAGACTTTGAAGTACACATGTCAATATGCAGAACAATGTCTAAACAGACACATATATACTTAAAGACACATATATATTTGAAACCAGGTAAAATGTATGTGTATATATAAAAAATATATATACATGTATATAAATACACATGAATAGAAATATACTTACATGCATAAACACATGTTTGGGAAGAAAAACAATGGATCAAAAAGATGCAGTTCAGACATTACCAATGGTCATTAAGACCACGTTTATATAAAGCCCCTAACTTCACCATCCACATTCTCTTATTTTATCTAAAATCTCATGCTTAGTTAAGTCAGACATCCGATTACCTTTCACTGCATCAATTCCACAAGCTTACAGCTTATATCACTCAAGTGCACTGCAATTCTGTTCTTTAAACTTCTTGAGGTCTGTCCGACATAAAATGCCCCACATTGGCAGACAGCCATATAGATTACCCACTCAGTACGACAAGTGATTAAATACCTGATGTCAAAAACTTTAGATGTATTAATAGATGTGAATGACTTACTCCGTGATATCACCCTACAATAAACACAGTTCCCACAAGCATTACTGCCCCTGGGGGTATCATGTGATATCACCCTACAATAAACACAGTTCCCACAAGCATTACTGCCCCTGGGGGTATCATTATGCTCATAACCTTTCGGCCAATCAATCTTTTTATGCCATGAGAGTGACTCACCAATCTTCTTTCCACGTCTATAGCTATAAAAACAAAATGAAAACTCCAGCAAAGCTAGAACTTCCACTCAGTGACCTCCCAAACCTCTTGTATCAGAGGCACATGGGATATATGCAAATGATCCTTATGAATATCAGGTGTTTCAAAGTACAATTGGTGTCTAAACATTGGTCAAAAAAGGGGTCAGATTTTAATATGTCCCAATATTTAGCAACAACTTATCTGATCTTGAAAATGTTTGTACCATAATTCACAACAAATCTGATTTTTGAACTAGTTGTCCCAGTTTGTATAGCCCCATCATCCTGATCTACATATGTATCTCTATTTTTTTAAGAAGTTATCTCTTTCATAATTTAATGCCCTGGTCTGTTCCCTCATGATGTTACTTCTCTAATAACCTCTTCTCACAAATCTATCACCCATTTTTGCTAACTCAGTTCTATATCCCTCATCTTCACTACAAATATGCCTTAATCTCTGAAATTGTGATCTTGGTATATTAGAAGTAATATGCTTGGAGTGACAGCTACTAGCTTCTAAAATTGCATTTTTAGTGAAGGGTTTTCTATACAAACTGGTAATCATAACAATCATCTGTTGTCTTACTTATTTTTGACATCTAAGAAGTCAATGCTGTTGATTTCAATTCTGTCAGTAAATATAAGTCCAAACTCATTGGAATTCAGATATTTCACAAACTCTGACCAAACTTTGATAGTTCCAGACCAAATACCCCAGCAATTGTCCAGGTAACAACACCACATAATCAGCTCTTATTTAAAGGGTTCTTATCACTATCTATTAGTTGCCCCTCTAAATACCCCATAAAGAGGTTCGTGTAAATTGGGGCAAATGTAGTGCCCATGGCCGTTCCCTTCATTTGTAGGTAACAGTCACTGCAAAAATAAAATACATTATGTTCCAACACAAATTGTACAAGGGTAATCAAAAATTCAACGTGTTTGGGTAAATACATACCATGCACTTCAAACCAATGTTTAAGGGCCGAATACCCCCACTATGTGGGATGGTCATGTATAAGGATTGAACATTCATGTTACAGAGAAAGGAATCAGGGCTCACTTGCAAATCATTCATCAAACATAAGAAATCATTAGAGTCTTTTAGTCTGGCTCTAACCAGATCAATAGTGGTTTCAACTGATGTTCAATATACCGACAAGGGTTCTGTCAGGGAACCTCTCCCTGACACTACAGGTCTATCTGGAGGGTTTATAACTGTTTATGCATCTTTGGCAGGATATAAAATCTCTGAGGTTTGGGGTCATCTACTATAAGTTGTTTATATAGAGATTTTGATATATCTCCATTAGACATAACATTCAAAAGAAATACATCTATTTTTCTTTTGAAATCCACAGTAGGGATATATACATGTATATAAATACACATGAATACAAATTGGTAATGTCTGAACTGCATCTTTTTGATCCATTGTTTTTTTTCCCTAACATGTGTTTATGTCTGTAGGTATATTTGTATCCATGTGTATTTATATACGTATGTATATATTTTTATATATACACATACATTTTACCTGGTTTCAAATATATATGTGTCTTTAAGTATATATGTGTCTTTTTAGACATTGTTCTGCATATTGACATGTGTACTTCAAAGTCTCTGTTTCTTTAACCACAACAGGGGTTATGGTATATAAATATTGATGGTTGCTTTATGGTGAATTCACACTGATGATGCCAGAGGGCAAAACCGGTCACTGGTCTGTATTGTAGAAGCCAAATGGCCACTATGTAAGCTGCCTGAATGTTTGTTCTACTGGAATAAAGCTTTAATACACTTATTCAAGTATTTTTTGGGTCTCTTCTTCCTTGGAATATGTGCTACAAGGTTTGATTTATTTGCAAGTGCTGGATTTTGTGGTTTCCTGAACTGTGTGTATATTCCAAGCATCGTATTTGTTTTGGCGTGCACCTTTTTTGTTTTTGGGTTGCTTATATATAGATGTGTGTGTGTATGTGTGTACACTTATATATAATATATAATATGTTTTAGGCAGGGATGGCTCATGCTATCGGTCTGCAGGACTGCAGCCCTCCTACCTAGAAATAAAAGAAATACAGAACATAAAACATAAACTTTAAGAAATATATGTTTTCTTTTTTTACCGAGTACCAGAACTGCCGCGCATGCGCGGACTGCCCCACAGATGCCCAGGAATCTCTGCAAACTCTGACTGCCTCAGTTAGCAGTCCAGATACAGAGAAGGTATTTTTTGCCCCGCAGATGCCCAAGATGCTGTGTGGTTGACGACTGCACAGAAGAGAGGAGCTCCGGACTGCTTGAGCTGCAGACAGGACCAATCAGGAGAGAGGTAAGCAGGGATTTGAGCACAGGACCAATCAGGAGTGAGGTAAGTTGAGTTCAGGAGCTCCTGCAGGGAAGCGTTAAGTCGAGCGTGGGTTTTGCTGCTTCGAGACAATGGAGTTGGACCTGGTTTGCTTTCTGGACCCATTTACAGGTAAGGTGTGTGTGTGAAAGGCAGCTCCTGTGTGTATATTTAATCAGCAAGGCAGTGACAGCTCTGTTAGCGGAAATATCGCATTTAAGCACATCTCATGGTTCTGTTCAAAACAACGTGTGTGTGTGTGTGTTTAATGCCCTTTTTAACACATAGTGGTGGGTAGAAATACACAGGTTTGAACCCTGTACCTTGGATGCAGGAGGCAAGGACCTGAATTCCCTACCCACCACTATTTGTAAAAAAATGCAGATTTATGCCTCATATTTGTTCTGTTCATCATAAAATCTGTGGTTTCTGTATCTTCGTATTTCCTTGCAAAGGTTTGTAGTGCAGTGGTGCACTGGTAGCATTGTTGCCTAACAGCTACACATTCTCTGGTTTGATTCATGGCTGGGGTGCCTTCTGTGTGGAGTCTGCATGTCCTCCCATCCCTTACAAAGATGTGTCTGGAGTGTTTCTCCCTGCTCTGCTGAAATTTGTCATTTTTTTGTTCCAAGTTAGACTAGTTTCCTGGTTAACAAATGTTTAAAAATAACAGGCATTTGAATTTCAGACTTCATATTCTTCAGAAAGTACATGGTAAAACAAAACCTTTTATTCTAGCAATTGTCTAAGTTTATAACATGGATGTTTGAAATTTGCCCATATTTTGGGACTGTATTTCCACATTATTGGCCTCTTCCAGGTATTTTGTGCTAAGGTTGAGAGCTATGGACTGAGAACTTAATTCACTGAATATGTTTGGCAGCTGTATTCCCACATGATTGGCTTTATTCAGGTGTGTTTTGCTAAGAGGTTGACAGCTATGGTGAGAACTGAATTCACTAAATAGTAGCCATTTAAGTTTGTCTTCCTCTGTTTCAGCTAATTTGGCATAGTGGTATGTTTCCCTGACTGTTTTGCACAGGGTCCCCTGGGTTCAAGATGTGGCAGTGAAATGTATGGTGGTAACACAGCATTTTATTTTAGCAACTTTCCAACATTATACAAGCAATGTTTAAAAAGTGTCCCTGGTTTTTGGCCTTTTGCCCCCCCCCCCAATACATTTTGACTTTTTCCAGATATCTTGTGCTGCAAAGTTCAGAGATACAGCTGAGTGTCGAGTAGATTTTACAAGGAGCTGAGAGCTGCAGGGGAACAAAAGTTTAGTACTGCTTATGCTAAGTCTGCTTGCATTGTTAATAGCACAACAGGTAGTGTACTTGCTTTTGATGCAGAAGGCTGTGGGTTCTATTCCCACAGTAGGTAGATGCATTGCTGATACTGTACTGTGTTGTAAAGGGGGTGGATGCTGCAGTCTTTTTTGGCAAAGATACCTAGTAACTATGAACCTGTTATCAATTTGCTATCCATTCCCTATTGCGGTATTACTAGCTTATCATTTTTTAATGCATGCAACATAGGCAATTTATTCTTCAAGGGCAATAGGCACTTTATTTGTAGATGAAACAGTGACATATAAAGTTGTTTGCTAGCAGCAACCTCTTTATTAGTTACAAATTTCTTTAATGTGGATTTTACTACTTCAGAGACTGTGCATATTTACTGATACTGGTGGACTATAGAAGGTTGAGTAGACGTTTTATGATGGAAATGTTATGAAGTGGGCAGTTTTGTCATTGGTGCATGCATTTTGTTTCATTGTTTACTGGAAAATGTTCAAAACAATACATTTAAAATGCCCTCTAACAACTGTACTGTATTGTACAAGAAATATAATGTAATACAGTCAGGAAGGTGTATCAAAGAGCATGTGTATGTTTCATGTTCAAGGGGCCTATGATTTTGAAAACAGCCCAGAGCTAATCTTTATCTGCCACTGGCAAAATGTATTTTCTTTGAATGTGGGTTTCAATGCTGTTTCAATGCATGTGAGTTTCAAGGGCAGAGAAGTTTTAATGCTAAGTCTATTTTCATTGTGAATAATAAAGTAAAAAACCACGACCCGAGAGTAAATGCTCCTGTGTCCAATAAAGTAAATAAACCAAGCAATACGACAAGCGTATATGACATACACAGGGCAACCACGACTCAAACAAAATTCAAAAAGGTAATACTTAGTAACGACAGATTCGTACTGCACGATCTAATGTATAAGCAAATAATTTTATTAGATAGCGAGCGCTTTCACCAAAATGGCTTCTTCAAGCTTTGCAAAACACAAACAGCATAGCTATTCAAATACTGCCACCAAAGCAGTAATTGGTTCGCATCATCAATGACATCATGCTGACCAAACACATCCACTTCTCAGATTTTAAAAACTCAGCGCCACAAGCATGTATTAATAAAATAAAATAAATATTCTCATAGTGTACACATCTTATTCCTAATAAAATTACTTTACTAATTTATACAAATGTATATATTAAAATACAAAGGTAAATACATATATACCTAACACTATAAACATATAAAAAATCCATATGACAAACGTTGACACAAACTACATAAAACTAAAAACTACACATACCTAAAAAACGTGTGTATGAATACACACTATAAAAACAAATAATGTTGCATGTATAACTGCAAATACATATACTATATGTCTATGATGCTGCTATTTAAAAAGAATACATATCATAAGCTAAAATACGTATGTGTGTTACAATAACGTACAAAATAGTGGAGCATGGAACTACAAAGGTCTCGCACACTATAGGCTTAAAATGTATGTATGTATATAGATATAATAACATGCAAAACAATAAAACAAGAAACTATGAAGGTAAATATGTCATGGTTTCAACACCTTAAACCTCTAATCCCTAAAAACTAACTTTTAGTAAATAAGGTCATATAAAGCTGATTGAATAAATCTTTTAGAGCAACATACAAAATAAAATAAAAAAAGGAAGAAATAAAACACAAGCAACTATAAATGCATACAAACACATATCCATAGAACTTCTATTCTTAAAAAGTAAGTACTAGAAGCTCAAAAAGTAAATGACAAAACACAAAAATAACAAATAAAATAGAACAAATGTATCTACTTAAACATCAGGGTTTCAATACTTTAAGCCTTCTGCTCCTAAGAACTGGCTTCAAATGTACTTTGTCATTCAAGCCAGGTGGCTTGTCAGCCCTGCATCTTACTATCCATTTTAACTCACATTCCTCAATAAAGTTGTTAAAGTCACCTCCCCTCATATTGGCACTGAGCACCTGTAGGACTGCAAATTTAAATGTATGGTGCAGACCTGCTGTTAAATTATGCTTAGCCAAGGCGTTAACTTCGTGTCCAACTCGTATATGATACACGTGTTCACGAATTCTTTCACGGAATTTTCTAGTGGTCTTACCTATATAGAACGCCTGGCATGATACACACCTAGCAAGATATATAACAGACTCCGTTTGACAGTTAGCAACTGCTCTAAGTTAAAAGTCACGGTGTATACAAGGATGCAAATAATTAGTCCTAACATGAATGAACTCACATTGTTTACATTTCCCACAAGGGGTTGTCCCTAAAGGCATGCTCTCATTCCTACTACTGACCTTATTTAACATAAGAGGCCTATGGCATAACAGTTGTTTGATATTTCTTTTGTTCTTAAAAAGAAACTTAGGGTTCTCTCCTACTATATCTTTTATATCATCATCCAAAAGGAGTGTATCCCAATGTCGATGAATTAACTTCTTAATAGATGGTGTATCTGAAGTATAGAACATGGGTACTTTAAGATGGTTCGCTTGTACATCCAACATGGCAGTATTTAAATTGTTATCAGGGATCAGACGGTTAGAACATGAAAAATAGGGAGCTCCCCTGGTGGTTCTAAGGGACTTGGTATCCATAATTGCCTTCTCAACTTCTAGCCGTCCATATTTCCTTTCTATTAACCTGTTCCTAAGGTCATTTAGCTCATTTTCAAAGCCTTCATCTCGTGGGTTAAGGCATGATGCTCTAATAGCTTGACCTTTCATAACATTATCAAATACATAATGAGGATGCATACTATCCCTATATAGTAGGGTGTTTCTATAACACAACTTCCTATGGACTCCAGTGTTTAAAAGGCCACTACTCAACCTCTCAATGTGGACATCCAAAAAGGAAATACTTTCTCTAGAGGAGGTAGATGTAAACTGTAGGTAGTCAGTTAAAGAATTAATGGAGTTAACAAATTCCATCAGACTACCTTCGTCACCCTCCCAAATAAGAAACAAGTCATCTACAAAGCGTTTGTAGAACCTCACATTTTCATTAAAACTACCTAGGGTGAACAAAAACTCATCTTCCCAATTTGCCATGAAGATGTTCGCATAACTATTTGCGCAAGCTGTACCCATGGCAACACCATCATTTTGTACAAAAACTTTACTATCAAACATAAAAACATTATTCAGCAAAACTGTTTCCAAAAACAACATTAATAAATCAATCACCTCAACTTGTAGAGAGGTGTACTTAGATAAATAAGCCTGTACCTTTTCAACTCCTAAATCATTTGGAATCATAGTAAAAAGATTCCTAACATCAAGTGTTACCAAGATATACTCATCATCAACACCTACTGTCTCCATAAAGCTATATAAGTCTATCAAAAACTGTTTACTGTCTTTCAAAATAGACAAATTCATGTCAACTACAGGTCTCAAAAAATGCTCCAAATACAAAGAGAAGGGTTCAGTCACCCACTCTCTACCAGCTACAATAGGATGTAGCGGAGGTGCTCTTAAACATTTATGAACTTTAGGCAACCCTTGTATTATAGGTATTAGGGGATTATTAACCTTCAAAAACTTAGACAGACTATCAGAGATATTCCTACTCTTCCGAAGATCATCCAGCATGTCATATATTTTAAAGACCTTAACAGTTACTTCTTCCATAGTGATTTCTGTATAAAAATGATTCTCCCATAACATACTTAACATATTATTCCTATAGTCGCCACTATCCATAACGACTATAGGACCGCCTTTGTCCGCTGGTCTAATTACTATCGTATGGTCATTAATAAGACCATTCAAAGCTTTCCTTTGCAGATAAGTAAGATTACCTTTATTATAGCTCATCTTTTTAGAACTATCCATATTATATAGATCTTGCTCAACTACTCTCATAAACGTATCTATATATGGGTGTAAAACAGGTACATAAGTACTGGGAGGTTTAAAAATTTTCTGTATTCCCAGAACTACCAGTATTACTAAATTGTAATTTCAACTGCACATTACGTGCAAAAAGTTTAATGTCCACTATGGTGTCAACAACATTACTTTTCATAGTAGGAATAAAAGTTAAACCTTTATCAAGGACTTCCATCTCATATTTAGTTAACTGCCTCTTAGAGAGGTTAAAGACTAGGGATTGCCTACACGTTCTCACATCTTTTTGATAGTGGGCCCTACATGGTCCCCTCCCGAGTTCTTGTCTCCTCACTTGTGGAATCGGCTCTATTGGAAAAGGGGTGTAATTGTGTGTAGGTGGACACCCTGAGAGAGCACTAGTAGTAGTTTTCCTCCTAACTACTTGCTCATTATTTACATTATTCGTGTTAGTCGTGCCCCTAACATTAGATAAATCCCCTAACAAGGTAGAACCAGACCTAGTTGGGGTATTCTCAGGAGCTGATGTATGGACACTACTACATCCATGTATTTCAGTTGTCTGTTTATCAATGTTATTAGTACCTTCTAAAGAATCACCATTAGGAATAAGAACAATGTTATTCCTAACTACTACATCATTCACACCTCTATCAGACGACAGAGCGACAGACAAAGTTCCTGTTGTTGATGCATTCGTGTTAAACCCATTATTACCCTTAGGCCAAGTGAACACCTGGCCTGATTTAAAATCTTTAATGTCTCTATGAATCTTATTCTTTTTCTGCTCCAAGAGCTTCTTCTCATATAACAGTACACTGTCCAAAAGTTTTTCTGTTGCCAGTTCAGCCTTAGGCCCTGTGAACCTCTGTGTTAATGTCTGTTGATGCTTTACTACTCGCATCTTTACAAGTTCCTCTTCAGGACCAAAAAAATCATTCATCAAACGCATATAATTGAAACTCAGTTCCAAGTTCAATTGCTGCCACTTATATAAAAGTTCTGGGTGTAGTGGGCAGCAATTGAACTTGGAACTGGGTTTAACACGAATGCATCAACAACAGGAACTTTGTCTGTCGCTAATAAACAGACAACTGAAATACATGGATGTAGTAGTGTCCATACATCAGCTCCTGAGAATACCCCAACTAGGTCTGGTTCTACCTTTTTAGGGGATTTATCTAATGTTAGGGGCACGACTAACACGAATAATGTAAATAATGAGCAAGTAGTTAGGAGGAAAGCTACTACTAGTGCTCTCTCAGGGTGTCCACCTACACACAATTACACCCCTTTTCCAATAGAGCCGATTCCACAAGTGAGGAGACAAGAACTCGGGAGGGGACCATGTAGGGCCCACTATCAAAAAGATGTGAGAACGTGTAGGCAATCCCTAGTCTTTAACCTCTCTAAGAGGCAGTTAACTAAATATGAGATGGAAGTCCTTGATAAAGGTTTAACTTTTATTCCTACTATGAAAAGTAATGTTGTTGACACCATAGTGGACATTAAACTTTTTGCACGTAATGTGCAGTTGAAATTACAATTTAGTAATACTGGTAGTTCTGGGAATACAGAAAATTTTTAAACCTCCCAGTACTTATGTACCTGTTTTACACCCATATATAGATACGTTTATGAGAGTAGTTGAGCAAGATCTATATAATATGGATAGTTCTAAAAAGATGAGCTATAATAAAGGTAATCTTACTTATCTGCAAAGGAAAGCTTTGAATGGTCTTATTAATGACCATATGATAGTAATTAGACCAGCGGACAAAGGCGGTCCTATAGTCGTTATGGATAGTGGCGACTATAGGAATAATATGTTAAGTATGTTACGGGAGAATCATTTTTATACGGAAATCACTATGGAAGAAGTAACTGTTAAGGTCTTTAAAATATATGACATGCTGGATGATCTTCGGAAGAGTGGGAATATCTCTGATAGTTTGTCTAAGTTTTTGAAGGTTAATAATCCCCTAATACCTATAATACAAGGGTTGCCTAAAGTTCATAAATGTTTAAGAGCACCTCCGCTACGTCCTATTGTAGCTGGTAGAGAGTGGGTGACTGAACCCTTCTCTTTGTATTTGGAGCATTTTTTGAGACCTGTAGTTGACATGAATTTGTCTATTTTGAAAGACAGTAAACAGTTTCTGATAGACTTATAAATGGAGACAGTAGGTGTTGATGATGAGTATATCTTGGTAACACTTGATGTTAGGAATCTTTTTACTATGATTCCAAATGATTTAGGAGTTGAAAAGGTACAGGCTTATTTATCTAAGTACACCTCTCTACAAGTTGAGGTGATTGATTTATTAATGTTGTTTTTGGAAACAGTTTTGCTGAATAATGTTTTTATGTTTGATAGTAAAGTTTTTGTACAAAATGATGGTGTTGCCATGGGTACAGCTTGCGCAAATAGTTATGCGAACATCTTCATGGCAAATTGGGAAGATGAGTTTTTGTTCACCCTAGGTAGTTTTAATGAAAATGTGAGGTTCTACAAACGCTTTGTAGATGACTTGTTTCTTATTTGGGAGGGTGACGAAGGTAGTCTGATGGAATTTGTTAACTCCATTAATTCTTTAACTGACTACCTACAGTTTACATCTACCTCCTCTAGAGAAAGTATTTCCTTTTTGGATGTCCACATTGAGAGGTTGAGTAGTGGCCTTTTAAACACTGGAGTCCATAGGAAGTTGTGTTATAGAAACACCCTACTATATAGGGATAGTATGCATCCTCATTATGTATTTGATAATGTTATGAAAGGTCAAGCTATTAGAGTATCATGCCTTAACCCACGAGATGAAGGCTTTGAAAATGAGCTAAATGACCTTAGGAACAGGTTAATAGAAAGGAAATATGGACGGCTAGAAGTTGAGAAGGCAATTATGGATACCAAGTCCCTTAGAACCACCAGTGGAGCTCCCTATTTTTCATGTTCTAACCGTCTGATCCCTGATAACAATTTAAATGCTGCCATGTTGGATGTACAAGCAAACCATCTTAAAGTACCCATGTTCTATACTTTAGATACATCATCTATTAAGAAGTTAATACATCGACATTGGGATACACTCCTTTTGGATGATGATATAAAAGATATAGTAGGAGAGAACCCTAAGTTTCTTTTTAAGAACAAAAGAAATATCAAACAACTGTTATATCATAGGCCTCTTATGTTAAATAAGGTCAGTAGTAGGAATGAGAGCATGCCTTTAGGGACAACCCCTTGTGGGAAATGTAAACAATGTGAGTTCATTCATGTTAGGACTAATTATTTGCATCCTTGTATACACCGTGACTTCCAACTTAGAGCAGTTGCTAACTGTCAAACGGAGTCTGTTATATATCTTGCTAGGTGTGTATCATGCCAGGCGTTCTATATAGGTAAGACCACTAGAAAATTCCGTGAAAGAATTCGTGAACACGTGTAGCATATACGAGTTGGACACGGTTAACGCCTGGCTAAGCATAATTTAACAGCAGGTCTGCACCATACATTTAAATTTGCAGTCCTACAGGTGCTCAGTGCCAATATGAGGGGAGGTGACTTTAACAACTTTATTGAGGAATGTGAGTTAAAATGGATAGTAAGATGCAGGGCTGACAAGCCACCTGGCTTGAATGACAAAGTACATTTGAAGCCAGTTCTTAGGAGCAGAAGGCTTAAAGTATTGAAACCCTGATGTTTAAGTAGATACATTTGTTCTATTTTATTTGTTATTTTTGTGTTTTATCATTTACTTTTTGAGCTTCTAGTACTTACTTTTTAAGAATAGAAATTCTATGGATATGTGTTCATATGCATTTATAGTTGCTTGTGTTTTGTTTCTTCCTTTTTTTATTTTATTTTGTATGTTGCTCTAAAAGATTTATTCAATCAGCTTTATATGACCTTATTTACTAAAAGTTAGTTTTTAGGGATTAGAGGTTTAAGGTGTTGAAACCATGACATATTTACCTTCATAGTTTCTTGTTTTATTGTTTTGCATGTTATTATATCTATATACATACATACATTTTAAGCCTATAGTGTGCGAGACCTTTGTAGTTCCATGCTCCACTATTTTATGCGTTATTGTAACACACATGATTTTAGCTTATGATATGTATTCTTTTTAAATAGCAGCATCATAGACATATAGTATATGTATTTGCAGTTATACATGCAACATTATTTGTCATTATAGTGTGTACACACGTTCTTTAGGTACATGTAGTTTTTAGTTATATGTAGCTTGTGTCAACGTTTATTACATGTTTTTTTATATATGTTTATAGTGTTAGGTATATATGTATGCATTTTAATATATATATCTGTATAAATTAGTAAAGTAATTTTATTAGGAATAAGATGTGTACACTATGAGAATATTTATTTTATTTTATTAATACATGCTTGTGGCGCTGAGTTTTTAAAATCTGAGAAGTGGATGTGTTTGGTCAGCATGATGTCATTGATGATGCGAACCAATTATAGGTTCATAGGTTCATAGGTTGGTACTAGGCTATCAGCCCTAGGGCCTATACAAGCCTAGCCATAACAATTCCCTGGCTATTTCTTCCCACATTATTTACTTTCCTGGACCCCTGTCTAGCAGGGCGACTGACGTGATCCCTGAGGTGAATTTCCTTTCTCCCATCCAGTCGTCAAGGTTCCTTTTGAAGAGGTCCAAAGAGGCACCCTGCTTGATATGTATGGGCAATCTATTCCAGAGTCTGGGGAGTCTCTGGGTCAGGAACCTATCCCTCCAGCATGTTTTGTTTATTGTGATGACAAGGTTTAGATCCCTGGAGCGTGTAGCTCTGACGGATTGGGATTTCTTTAAGTGTAGCATGTCCAACAGCTCTGGGTTTGACATGGCCTTGTATGTTAAGCAGAGATCGCCTCTGAGTAGGCGATATGCGACAGAGTATTGCTGTAGTTTTTAAGGCGGTCAGCGTAGGGCATCTGCTTTAGGCCTGTGATTCTTTTAGTGAGGTATTTCTGAGGCCTTTCCAGTTGTTGCAGATGTCTTGAGAGGTACATACCAAATGGGGCGTTGTATTCTATAATGGGTCTAATGAGGGATGAGTACAGTGGGACAATGACCTCCTTTTTGCTGGATGAAAAGCCCTTTGTGATGAGGTGTGCCACATAGAAGGATTTCCTGACTGTTGTGGCGATGTGGTTATCGAAGGTGAGACCACTCTCCACCTGTGTCCCTAAGTCTCTTATCACACTTTCTGTGTTTAGTGTACTGCCACCTATATGGTAATTCATGGATACATGTTTTTTCCCAAAGGGATAACAATACATTTCTTGGCATTGAGCTTGAGCCCATGGCTCTGGCACCAAGCATCTGTTTCTGTAAGGCCCTTTTGTAGAGTATCCACATCATTTGGGATTCAATAATGGCTCCCAGTTTGCAGTCATCTGCAAACTTTGTTAGCCAGAGTCCCTTAGTGTTGACCTGTACTACAGAGAAGTAGATGCCAAACAAGAGCGGCCCAAGGACTGAACCCTGAGGTACTCCACTTGTCACTTGTCTGGAGCTGGATTTGGAGTCAGCTACTTTTACAGTGTGGGTTCTATCAGTAAGCCATTTAGCAACCCATTGGGTGACATAGGGATTAATGCCCAACTTAGTAAGTTTATCTATGATTCCAGAGTGGGGGATGGTGTCAAAGGCCTTGGCAAGGTCTAGATAGGCTGTGTGGACCACCTTACCCTTGTCCATGGCTCTGGAGACTGATTCAAAGAAGTTAATCAGGTTCAGGAGACAAGATCGGCCATTCACAAACCCAAACTGGGTGGGGTCCAGTGTTTGAAGGTTGCCAATGTCTTTGTTTATAAGTTCCATGATAATACGCTCCATGGCCTTGCAGATAAGGCTTGTCAGACTGATGGGACGGTAGTTTCGGGATCCAAGGTGGATCCCCTTGTGGATTGGGATAACTGTAGCTCTGCGCCACTCAGTGGGCACGAAACCTGAGGTGAGGCTATGATTAAACATGACACTTAGGTGAGGTGCCAGTTCATATTGTAGTTCATGTAGTACACAGCCCAGGATGTCATCTGGTCCCATGGATGCTGTATTCTTGGCTTTAGAGAGTGCGTTTTGTACCTGTGTGGCCGTTATTACTGGAATTTGGCAATCTTCCGGTATTGAGATGGGCCATTTAGGGGGTGAGAGGGAGGTGAAGTTGGCACTGAATCGATCTGCCAGGATATTGGCAATATCCTTTGGATCAGTATATGTAATGCCATTCTGTTTTAGCTCAGAGCAGATCTGAGCATTGCCATTTAGATTTTTGACATAGTTATAGAATGCTTTGTGGTTGTCTTTGGAATCTTTGGCAATTTTATTTTCGTAACTAGCTTTGGAGGATTTTATGAGGCATCTCAGTTTCTTACTGAGGCTAGTAAGGGAGTTTTTTGCATCCTGGGATTTTCCTCTTTTCTGCAAAAGTTTCTTCCTTTTGTTGTAAAGTTTATTTATGGCAGGGGACCACCAGATTGGCTTCCTTGTTTTGGATGAGGGCATTTTGGTTCTATTTGGGATGGCACGATTCATGCATGAGTGGATGTGCTCGTACAGTGCCTTAGTGTAGGATTCAGCAGTTTCAGTTCCGTCTGCATGGGAGTCATGAAGTTTGTCACTTCTGACTTGAGTAGCATGAAGTTGGCTTTGGAGAAGTTTTTTATGGTGGTTTCTTTACTGGGGGGGCGGTGGGATGTGGATGTTAAGGGTGATTAGCTTATGGTCAGACCTGACTAACGAGGGGGTGACCATAGGTATGGAGCATTGATTTCCCATGTTGGTAATGACCAGGTCTAGGATATTGGAGCCCTGGTAGGACTATGGATTAGTTGATCCAGGGTTGGAATTTATGAATTCCAAGAACCGTTAAAGGTGTTGGGACATGAGTAGTTTTCCCAGTTAATGGCAGGGTAGTTAAAATCACCCAGTATTAGGGTGTTTGGTTCTATCTTAATATTTTCCAGTATGTTTAGAAAGGTGTAGTGAGAATCTTGGGGTATGGTGGGGATCTGTAGCAAGCTACAATTTGGATTGCAGTCTTACCTAGTGTTAGTTGCACTTGGAGAATTTCAGACACATTGTGTTGGCCAACTAGCCTGGTGGTGTGAATATCCTTGGTGAATATTGACACTCCTCCACCTTTAGTGTTTCGGTCCTGGTTTGGTGGCCGAAAAGTGTGGTAAGAGTTGTAGCCTGGTATTGCAGGGGTGCTCTCTGGAGCCTTGAACCAGGTCTCAGTTACTGCACAGATATCAATGTTCTCCATTTTTTTTGCCACTGCTTTGGTGGCAGTATTTGAATAGCTATGCTGTTTGTGTTTTGCAAAGCTTGAAGAAGCCATTTTGGTGAAAGCGCTCGCTATCTAATAAAATTATTTGCTTATACATTAGATTGTGCAGTACGAATCTGTCGTTACTAAGTATTACCTTTTTGAATTTTGTTTGAGTCGTGGTTGCCCTGTGTATGTCATATACGCTTGTCGTATTGCTTGGTTTATTTATTTTCATTGTGAGACTGCATTACTTTGTTTAACAGATATATATTAGGGTTTGTGTGTAAAATGCAAAATAAAACTTTCCAATGAAATCTAAATTATCGCAGAAGTAAAGCAGTATGCACATTACAATGTTTATGGTAAATGGGGCAAAATAACCAAGGAATGGGATGTTGGAATGGCTACAGGGGGGTGGCTCCATTCGACATGATTTTGTGAGGGGGGGAAGGGTAGCAAACTCAGACAGCCCTGGTTGAACTATACCTCTTAGTTGTCCATATTTATGCAGAATGAATAGATATTTGCTTCTTATTTTTGGTTTGTTCCTCATAAAATTTGTGGTTTTCTAGCAAATCATTCAGGAATGAAGTCAGTAAATGACAGACATTGAGTTTCAGATGTCATAACCTTCAGAAAAATGCATGCTAATGCAAGACCTGTTATTCTATCAACTGTCTTAAGTTTATACAAGAGCAATTTTTAGTAGTGTTTGTATGTTCCCCCAATATATTTGGCCTTGTCCAGATTTCCTGCATTAAGAGGTTGAGAGTTACGTGCAAATCACTTTGTAGAATTAGGAATATCCAAACCTCTCAATTGTCCCCAATTTTGGCTCAAAATGTTACTCTCCCCTAATAATCCCTCCTCCAAAATGGCAATTTTGGAAGAAAATGTGGAGGGTTTACAATTATATATAACTGTAATGATCAGAGTTATAGATTACTTTTATTTCAGAAATGCATGTAGATGCTCTTATTTTGTTAGCTGCTCAAGTTAACAGTGTTAATATTAAAAAGGTGTCCCTTTTTTGACAGGTTCCCAGCTGTATTGTGTGGCAACTTTATATTTTTGCATCACATTTTTGGTCTGTTTTTCATAAAATTGTGGTTTTCTGGCAAATTAGTGGCAAATCATTAAAGATTGAAGTTAGAAAATAATGGCAGACATTTGAGTTTCAGATTTTATACCCTTCACAAAATTCGCACTAATGCAAGATCTACTACTGTTCTATTATCTAAGTTAATATGAGCAATATTTAAAAATTGTCCTTATTTTTGGGCCGGTGTCCCACTTCTAGTTCTATGTATGGCTTTGTCCAGATTACTTGCTCTGAAGTTGAGAGGTATGAGTGTCAGAGCCATCACTGTCAGCCAGAGACATTTCAAATTATGACATACTTGTTGCACCCCACTCCCCATTGTAGTGGCTCTGGATGTGTCCAAGGAAGGCAAGGAGCAGTTATGCAGTGTAAGTGTGCAGAGTATTCCCCCATCCAAGGTAGACCACAAGTACGACCGTGGCTTTTCATCTGTCCTTGATTTTGCAGAATGTTCTGGTTTTCTGTCAGATTTTTATACTGTTGATTTATGCTTCTTATTATTCAGGAAATGCATGCTGTCACAGTGCCCTGTTGCTCTGTTTAAGTAGCAATGATTTAATGAGCATCAGGTAAGCTTGTCGAAGATTGTAAGATGCAAGTAAGCTTTAATAAGCATGCTGTTAAAGAATTACCAGCATTGAAAGCCTTTTCATTGTTGCCATGCAGAGAATATTTACATAACTTGATAATGTATAAGCCTTGGGTATTGAAATGCATATGACAGTATTTGTAATAAAAGGACAGGATTACAGTATTTTCAGAAGCTCATTACATTTATTGGAGACTTGCAGTCATCTTTTGTTGGAGACTTGCAGTCATCTTTGTAGGCTTACCCGTAAAATAAACAGAATGCCAATCTATCATGTCTGGTCCATAACTTGTGCAGGAATCCTTTAAGCAATTTGTCTTGAGCTCGTTTATTGTTTGCTGTTCATTTTTTACTTTGATCATGTCTTCCCCATGAAACAAGTAGATAGTTGTGTCAGGCAGCAGGTCTTTTTTGGATAAGAAACATTTTTACAAATGGGGGTATCACAGAGATTGCTACTTTCAGCATGTTACTTGGTAATTTTATAAAGCTGAATATAAATTTATAATTAGAACTGCAGTGCAAGAAGTAGTGGTTTGAGTTGAGTGCTGCTTGTTTTTTATACTTGATTTTGACTAGCATTTCAGTAATGTATTTAAAAAGTCATTTATTTTTTCATGCCTCACAACCTGTTTCCATCTGGATATTAAGTAAGTTGTCATGTAGCCAATGCATTGAAATATTTTTTTTTCTTCTACACTTCATTTTGTCTTGATTGGACTCTCGTAATGACTGTTTGGCACCCAGGACAGCGTATTTAATTAAAGTTCCAGTTGTTGTGGTTTTGAGTCTAGCTCCACCCCTTTCTAGTTGGCCACACCCATTCAGCTGTCTCCTGCAGCCCTCCTTTAATTTGAAGTCACCAGCCGCCACTGGTTTTAGGCATCATTCCCGTTTAAACACAGATGTGGAAATGAGGTACTTTGCATTTTATTGTTTAAATGATAATGATTCTGGTTTTACTTATGCTTGTCGGATGATGTTCCACTACTAAGATTACCTTTAGGATGAAAGTGCTTACAAGCCTTCACTGTATATTGGAATAAACACTTTGATTCATATCCAGTGTGAGCCATCTTCTTGGTTTGGAGTTTTTTTGGACTGTGTTTGTGTTTTGCACTTATATATGTGTATATTATAAGTTCAAAGTTAAACTGGAGGCAGGACATATATAAAAATACAAGTTTATTCAGTAGTTCTACATAGTCAGGCAAAATAAAATAGCTATCCTCTTGGCTTCCACTTTGAAATAAAACAGAATAACTGCTTTCTGATCAACATATTTTACACAAAACAAACATAATACATGTGGCTGCTTCGGCAGTGTTCAATCCAGCAAGCACCATAGGGATACAGGTTACCTTTTGATAAACATGTAAAGTTCAGAACTGAAGGTCTCCACCTGGACCAGCTTCCAGTTCTATAAACAGATATCACCAGAAGGTACACATCACTGGTTAGGTGCAATTAGGTTCTTCCACTCCATGTTTCTATGGTCATCCTCAGATGACTCTCCAAGTGAGGAACTAAATTCCTGGTTTGAATCTCCCAGGAAAAGGCAACCTCCTTCTATGCAAACTTAGACCCTGTAATCTGGCTGACTGCTTTGAGAATATTCTCACACCTGACACATTTTCCAAAAAAAAAAAAATATATCAGCATGCACTTTTAACCACTACACATTTACAAAACACAAAAGACCACTCATCTGGAAAAAAGCAACCCACAAGGAAGTCCAATTTAGTGTAAAACACGTTTAATTCACCTTCATATGAAAACAGACCATCAGAAACAATACAAAAAAGACAGAGCATACTTCCTCTATATATACAAAAGTACACACCCTACCAATCAAGCAATTAATACTGATTGATTAATCAATTCAATACTCAAAAAAGTTCAAATTTATAAAAGTAATGTAAACAATATATTACACTAAAGCCTTGAAATTAAAGCAACCACCTTATATAGTAATACTAGGCATGAATTTTCAGCCTTCTACCTCATTTAATATTAATGGCATCATTCGGGTCAGGAAAAGTGTCTGCCCCAGTTACAACTGCCATAAGTTTCTCTCTTTTCCAATTTATTCCTATAGTTGCCCCCTTGTAAATCTTTTAGCACCTGTTCTAGAATTGTAAACATAAATTTCTTACAGTCACAACTAGCTTTATGCCTGTATAATGCATTATTACTATCCTTCACTTTAATAGAATAAAGATGTTCCTTTACTCTTTTTAATATACGTCTTTCTGTCATACCTATATAAAAACCTTCATATTCAGAACATAGTGCAATGTAAATTAAGCCCTCAGTTTTACAATTAAAGACTCCAGAAATAGCAATGGTCTTATCAAGAAACTTCAAATCCACACATGGTGCTTCCAAAGCACTACACATTTACCTGACAACTGTCTAAGGAGCACTGCTAGTATCATTCAAAATCAGGAAGTGCTTAACAAACTTTTGTGTAGCAGACTTTATTAGGCATCTGTAAGCAATGTTATGTTCTAGTCTCATGCTAGGGCATAACGGTGGCCAGTTCTGGTCACCACAGACTAGAAGCACAATATAGAACTGCTTTAACAGCTGTTTAGTACTTCACTAATGTTTTGCACTTCACACTTTTAAACAGAAAAAATGTGGCAGAGCAAAGTGCTTTTTTTAAAGGCAGTTTCCCAGAGGGATACTTCACATCTGCCTGCTGTTTTTGTGGCAGTGCTCAGTGTTTAGGGTTTTCAAAACAGCTCTACAAAGAATTGGGATTGGGTTTCTGTAATCTTAACTGTTATTTGTTCTTGATATGAATGTCAATATTCAAACTTCGGGCTTTACATTGCTCCATTTTGAAGGTGATTTTTTTACATGTATCTCTTTCTCTGTGTGTGTGTGTGTATATATATATATATATATATATATATATATATATATATATATATATATATATATATATATATATATATATATATATATATATATATATATATATATATATATATAAGTGTAGGACACCCTATTGAACATACCTGTCTGGTTAACACCATTTGGTTGACACAGGCAAATGTTTATCACATATGTGCAGTCTCAGAGTTAGTATATATAGTGAGCAGGGGATGTGGGGCTGCAGAGGAGCTATGAACCCTCTGCAAAACATGTGCCATTGGTTTAGTCCCAAGCTGATCTCTAAAACATAAGCAGAACATGCTGATATAGTATGACATTGATCTCCTGAGTGTAGGCATAGTGCTCATTTCATTATATATATATATATATATATATATATATATATATATATATATATATATATATATATATATATGTGTATATATATATATATATAATATATATATATATATATATATATATATATATATATATATATATATATATATATATATATATATATATATATATGAAGCTCTGACAAGGTAAAAGACATCTCTAAAAGAGCTCATCTTTTAATAATGGTTTTAACAAGCAATTGTAGCTTGAATTCTGTTTTCTTATTTTTAATAAGCATTTAAAGTGATCTTTGACATGGATCTTACATAATAAGTTGTGACAATGATCTATTTTAGTAATTCCTATGCGATTACCGAGAGCAGTGGTTTCTGTACAACTTATTTTCCCATTTCTGTTGCTTTGTTCTTCCTTAAGGAAAGTGTGGACTACCCTTGAGGTTGGAAAACTACATTTTCTCAGACTAGGTTACTCTGTCGCTTTCTCTCTCACCAATACATATATGTATGATAGATATACAGATATGTCTCCTTCAAACTGTCAAAATCCCATATAATCAAAATCCACTTCATTGAGAAGAAAAAAGCATAACTTTACTTACATGAATGGTTACATCATCGAAAATGACATCCAGCAAAGGAACTACATGGCCTCCATGAAGAAATTACACATAAAGAAGTAAATCAAACTCACCAAAGTGGGGGGGGGGACTTCTTCACCCACACATGCCCATGTGCCTTCTAAGTTCTAACTAAATGTACTAACTCCAAGATCACACTATAGTGGGGAAAAGGGCAAATGCCACCATGGTTGCCAAGTAGTTAGTTTTTCAGGCACCATTTTTGAGGATGTAATCGATCACATAAGTGAAATTTCACTTTTTTCATCTCGATGAAATGGATTTTAATTATGTGGGATTTCGATGGTTTGAAGTAGACCCATATATAAAGATATATATATATATATATATATATATATATATATATATATATATATATAGCACATAGGTGGCAGTATAGTAAACACCGAAAGTGTGATAAGAGACCTAGGGACACAGGTGGACAGTGGTCTCACCTTTGATAACCACATACCCATAACAGATAGAAAATCCTTCTATGTGGCACACCTCATCACTAAGGGCTTTTCATCCAGAAAAAATCAGGTCATTGTCCCTCTGTAATCATCCCTCATTAGACCCATTATAGAATGCAATGCCTCGTTTGGTACATACCTCACAAGACATCTGCAACAACTAGAAAGGCTGCAGAAATACCTCACAAAAAGAATCACAGGCCTAAAGCAGATGCCTTATGTTGAAGAAACTCCAGCTATACTCTGTCGCATATCGCCTACTCAGAGGCAATCTCTGCCTAAAATACAAGGCCATGTCAAACCCAGAGTTGTTGGACATGCTACACTTAAAGAAATCCCAATTTCTCACTGCCACATGCTCCAGGAATCTTAACTTTGTCTTCATGATGAATAGAACATGCTGGAGGGATAGGTTCCTGACTCGGAGACTCACCATACTCTGGAATAGGCTGCCCATAGATGTCAGGCAGAGCGCCTCCTTGGCCCTCTTCAAAAGGAACCTTGACGATTGGATGGGAGATAGGAAATTTACCCCAGGGATCACATCAGTAGCCCTCTGCTAGACAGGGGTCCGGGAAAGTAAATATTTGTGGGAAGCAATAGCCAGGGAATCATTATGGCTAGGCTTGTATAAGCCCTAGGGCCGATAGCCTAGTACCTACCTATGAACCTATATAGATATCAATAAATATATATAGGTAGAGAGAAAAAGAAATATGCAGAGATAATTATTTATGTAGCAGCTCACATAACTGCATTTCTGCATGAATACAAATGTGTGTGTGTGTGTGTGTGTGTGTGTGTGTGTGTGTGTGTGTGTGTATGTGTGTGTGTGTGTGTGTGTGTGTGTGTGTGTGTGTGCACATGTGTGTGTGTGTGTGTGTGTGTGTGTGTGTGTGTGTGTGTGTGTGTGTGTGTGTGTGTGTGTGTGTGTGTGTGTGTGTGTGTGTGTGTGTGTGTGTGTGTGCGTGTGTGTGTGTTGAATGCCCACAATGTCTGTTTCTTACATACTACAAGTTAAAACTAGTTTAGCATGGCCATCAGTCATCCGAATCTGTTACACAGCTGTTCACATTCCTAAATTCTATGACAGATCACTGGCTATTTCACTGTTGTAACATATGGAATTATTGGATATTTCTAGGTGCTATGGCTGTGATACGGAATTATTGGATATTTCTAGGTGCTATGGCTGTGATATGGAATTATTGGGCATTTCTAGGTGAAGACAATATGCTGTCTGTTATCCTACCAGCCTTGTCAAAACATCACTGCCTTCAACTTCTTCTCATAATTTTTATACATAACTACTTACTTGATGTGTGCTGTCAAACTTTATATGATCTCTTATTCCATCTGCGTGCGTGCTCTTGTGAATTTAATCTCTCCGTATGTATGTCTTATTCCATCTGCGTGCATGCTCTTGTGAATTTAATCTCTCCGTATGTATGTCTTATTCCATCTGCGTGCGTGCTCTTGTGAATTTAATCTCTCCGTATGTATGTCTTATTCCATCTGCGTGCGTGCTCTTGTGAATTTAATCTCTCCGTATGTATGTCTTATTCCATCTGCGTGCGTGCTCTTGTGAATTTAATCTCTCCGTATGTATGTCTTATTCCATCTGCGTCGTGCTCTTGTGAATTTAATCTCTCCGTATGTATGTCTTATTCCATCTGCGTGCATGCTCTTGTGAATTTAATCTCTCCGTATGTATGTCTTATTCCATCTGCGTGCGTGCTCTTGTGAATTTAATCTCTCCGTATGTATGTCTTATTCCATCTGCGTGCGTGCTCTTGTGAATTTAATCTCTCCGTATGTATGTCTTATTCCATCTGCGTGCGTGCTCTTGTGAATTTAATCTCTCCGTATGGTTTCATTATGCTTGTGAGTACCTTCCCTTTTCTGTGTAGTTCAATTGTATGATATACTATCGTGACACTTTGTATATATAATTTTCTTTCTATGAACTCTATAAATCAAAATTATGCATTTGTTAAATTTCTTTGTGAGTTTATGAATTAATACTATGCAATTGATTTTTCTGTTGAGCTTTTATCCCAGGGCCTCTGCTGAAAAAAGGCACTAGCTCAGTCGAACTTTCCCAGTCAACAAATGTCAAATAAATAAATAAAAAATATGACAGATGATTGGCCATTTCCCACTGTATAATATAGAATGATTAGCCATCTTTATATCCCATGAATCACCATGGTGGGTGTACCTGTCATGCATCACAATTGCTGAGACATGAACTGAGGGCAAGTATCAGAAAGTAGGATCTTTATCAGCAATAACTTTTGTACAGTTATCATTAGTTTAAGAATTTCATGGGCTTCATATTTAGATTATAGTACAGGGTATATTTCAAGAAATACATCAAGTTTTTAGAGGCACAATATTATCAAAAGCATCTCATAGTTACAGTCAGCTTGTACAGTTCAAGTTCTCTTGTGATACATTCCTTGAGTTTTGACAACCATTGCTGTAGATTTAGTAGGCCCCCACAGAACAAAAGGGCAGTCAGAGTACATGCTGACGGATACAAGAAAGTCAGCCTCTCACATCACTGCTGGTGTGTGAAACAAAATAATCAGCCAGATGAATTCAGAAGTCTTTGAGTCTCCCATTTAGTACAGCTGCTTCTTGTAGAACTCAAGGACACCTGAAAATACCTTATCCTACGTAATTGTTTAGCCTGAGTTTCATAATGAAGATCATAAGCAAAATGTCAGTGTGACTTTTTCTTTGGTTTAAACTAAAATTTTATAGCACTGTTTGTAGTCTATAGCAAATAAAAATATTGAGAAGTTGTTCTATAGAAAAAAACAGCTTCGGCAAATTGGTATTGTTATTTTACGGCAGTCTTGCCCTCCTATAAAATAATTTGACTTGAATTTTCTATGCAGTGGAACATTTTATCACTGAAAAATATTTCCAGGTGACTATTAAAGCCATTTCTTTTTGCATTCATTTATAACCATAAATATTTGCTTTTGCTAGTAGTCACAAAAGCTATTTTTCTCAAGCAGTTATTTGTGAAATACAGGTTGGATATATTTTTCTCCAAGAGGGCATTCTGCCTGTGCAAATGACTAAAAGGTGTTGTTACTGTCCTTTTAGCAGGAACTCTTACTGATAAATGTTAACGGAGCAGATGAGTGGTGTGGTGTTGTTAGCAATAACAGCAGCAGTAATGTGTCTTCAGTTATAGGCATTTATCATAAAAACAATGCTCTACGAAAAGAAAAGAAAATAGAACAGAACTGTGCTACATTTTGTAGCTGGCAGCTGTATTGTTTCATCATTACAGCCAGTTACTGGTTTGGAACTTGGAGAAAACATATTTTTAAAGCCTATTTTGCAGAATGGAACACTTCCTGTGGATTTAATGGAAAGGTTCACTCAGACTGTGTTACAGTTTGCTGTGAGGGAAAGGTTGGTTTACATTTTATTTGTTGTATTTTGTATCCCTTTATTGCCTTTTTCTATTTTGTATAATGTGATTTTTTTTCTTTACACTATGTTTTACTTGTATTCTGCTTTTAACTGCACATTAAAACTTGAAAAGAGACCACGGCTCTGTCACTTGTGCGTCAGACAGAAATTTTTCCACCCTCCCACTGGGTTATTGTTGTGTTCTTAAACACCACTGTCTTTCTAGTTGCCTGCCCCTTACATTAATTTGACCATATATCTCATTTCCTCTCTGCCTTTACTGGCTGGTGTAAGCATAAAATTATTATTTTGTGAAATCACTCCCCTTCAAGTATTTAAATTTATTGGCCATCCTACTGTATTCCATAGTACCAAAATACAAACGTGACCACCCCCATTCAATCTATCTTGCTGTTTTAAAAATAGTGACTCTCCACTAAAATTTAACTTTATAGACAGGTAAAACTTAAGTTACCTACTTTCACATCTAACTCCTCTAGTGCACACTGCAGTGTTTAGGATAAACCATTTTTTCGTCTTACCTTTAAGCATCTGTTGCAAGACCACCAGTTATTGGAGAGGCCACATTCTGCCTCTTAGTAGTCGTCTTGGGATTAGTGCTTCTGTTTTCTCCTGTTGAGAGAGAGTGCAGTTACATTATTTCCTGGCGACTGCTGATCACAAGAAAGCTTAATAACTGCTTTATAGGTGACAGTTTGGAATCTGTGCTTATATTTTGATCCTGGTGAGAGTAGGAGCAGAGTGCATTGATTCCTGGCTGTTTCTGGTTGGAGAGTGGGTATCTGTGCCTAACATACCTGACTGGTCTGGTTGCTATTTGAAGCATCTACCAGAAAAAGGCTACAAGCCTGCAGGCCCTTGCATCATCTGGGACAAGACTGTGGATCACCAAACAGTCCATGGCCTGCTTCTCTTCTTGGGATTGGTGCTAACTTTTTGCTTCTGGTGAGAGAAGAAGCAAAGGAGTATTGTACCCCAACAGAGTGAAGCTGTATTGAGACCAGCAATAGTAGTAGCCAGGCAGCAGCCATTCATGCGACTCCCCTCTTTTCATCATTCTTGACAAACTAATTCTTTATTTTTCAGTAAGTACTGCTTGATTTCTTGCTAACTTCAGAATATCTGCCTAAATAGTTCATCCTTAAATGTTCAGGGTCTATATATTAGTTTCCCCTCAAGTGTTTGGCAGTGATTTGTACAGACTCAAACACCTTGAGTGACATTTTTCCTGTAAAAGGAATATATAAGGAAACAGCTCCAGTACTTAGTAATAATGACCATCCCTCATGGCATGTCTAAATGTCAATTCCCTGTGCTTTCTCCTATTAACCAGGTGAAGTTGGGCATTTTGAGGCAGTGTAGCAACTGCCTCATGTACACAGACAACCCTCTCCTCTTACCTCTCAACATTCAGACTTGTGAGATATGCACTTATATATCCAAACTGGAAGCCATAAACTCTCAAGCCAAGACCAGAATAGCTGGTCAAGAGGAGAAGGTCAACACCTGCACCAAACCATATGTAACACATAGCCCTCCAGAACACCCACCATCACAGCTCTCACATAAAAACACAAACCACACACCCACCTTCATGGAGGCTCTCAATAGAAATCTACCCAAACAGCAGAGACCTCCAAGACAGAAATGCACTCAACCACCACAACATAGCACAAACCACAAGACACATAGGTCACCTACACAGTGTATCACTCAACCTAAACCCCTATGGCAAAACAGCTTGCCTAATACACTAATCATAGGTGACTCAATAGTGAGGCACACTGGTGTCCCACTCACTAGGTTGAATAAGGAGAAGGTAACAGTCAGCTCTCTATCAGGTGCCAGAATCCAACACATAACACATGCACTCAGGTCACTCCACAACAAGTACAAGTATGACTCTGTCACTGTCCATGTGGGTGTGAATGACCTGAGACATACCTCCCTGGACTATATGAAAAGAGACATGGAGGAGCCCACGGATTATGTGGCCCAGGCAGGTATGACCCTAGCCCTGAGCAGCATCCTACCATTGCCCAGAATGATACTGCAGTATAAGCAGAGAATGATTGACTTCAACAATTGGCTAAGTTTCTGGTGTCATTCTAAGGGGACCCAGTATCTCTCTGCTTGGGATGACATGACTGACAGACCTCAATGCTTTGCCAGAGTTGTCCTGCATCTGTCACCCCTGGGTTTCCGGATACTGGCTAAGGCTCTTTCCGCCCCTATAGTGCCTTTTTTAGTTGATGTTCCAAAGACCAAATTTCCACTGTAAAAGCTATAAATAAATGCAGTCTGAGGGTCATGCTGCTCAATGCTAAAAGTCTAAATCTCAAGATGCACTTATTCAAAGCACTCCTCAAAATAGAGAACATTGACATTTATGCTGTAATGGAGACCTGGTTTAAAGCAGCAAGCACCCCTGTGCTACCAGGCTATAACTCATTCCGCACCTTTCGACCTCAGAACATAGACCGAAGCTCCAAAGGTGGTGGTGTCTCCATATTCATAAAGGATATGCACACCCCAGACTTGTAGCCCAGCATAACGCATCTGAGATACTACAGGTACAACTAACATTGGGTAAGATGGCAATTCAGGTTATAGCCTACTATAGGTCCCCAACCATATCCCAAGGCTCTCACTCCATGTTCCTAAGCACCCTGGAAACTATTAAGGTCCAACCTAACACTCTTATACTAGGTGATTTCAACTACCCCTCCATCAACTGGGAAAACTATTCATGCACCAATGCACTGGTCCAACGCTTCCTGGAATTCATCAATTCTATTACCCTGGACCAACTCATTCTTATCCCCACTAGAGGAAGCAATATCCTTGACCTGGTTATTACTAATATGGGCAACCATTGCTCTATACCAATAGTCAATTCCTCCTTGGTTAGATTCGACCATAAAACTAACCACCATGGAAATCCACATCTCACCCACACCCCCCGCAAAGGTAGCTGCCTTGAAAAACTTCTCCAAAGCTGACTTTGGGCTCCTAAAAACAGAGGTAGCTAATGCCCTGGCACCCATGTCAATGGAAAATAGATGCATGACTGCCGAATCATACACAAATGCACTGACCGAACACATACATAAATGCATGGAACTAGCCATAACCAACAGAACCAAGACACTCTCCTACAAAAAAAGGAAGCCAGTCTGGTGGTCCCCTGCCATTAATAAACTGCAAAACAGAAGGAAGAAACTGTTGCAGAAAAAGGTGAAGTCCCAAGACTGGAAAAATTCCCTTATTAGCCTCAACAAAAAGTTGAGATCCCTCATCAAAACCTGTAAAGCCAGCTATGAAGGCAGAATTGCTGCGGACACTAAAAACAACCACAAGCCCTTCTATAGTTATATCAAGAATCTCCATGGTTTGCTCTTAGTTACTGCACAATGGTACCTCCTGTACTGAGCCAACAGATATTGCCAACATACTGGCTGACAGATTCAGTGTCAATTTTACCCCTCTTTCCCCCCAAAGGACCATTCACAATACCGGAGGAATGCCACGCACCCAGCATTACTGCAGCACAGGTTAAAGCTGCATTGTCCAAGGCCAAGAATACAGCTTCCATGGGACCCAACAATATCCCTGGATGTATTCTACATGAACTGCAAAGTGAACTGGCACCACATTTGTGTGCCCTGTTCAATCACATCCTCACTATAAGCTTTGTCCCTACCGAATGGCACACTGCTACAGTCATCCCTCTCCATAAAGAGGGAGCAACTACAGACCCTGGGAATTACCGCCTCATTAGCCTGATGAGTCTGATATGTAAGGCTATGAAGTGCATCATCATGGACCTAATTAACAAGGATATAGGGACTCTCCAAACTCTTGATCCCACGCAATTTGGTTTTGTGAAAGGTAGATCATGCCTGCTCAACCTGGTTGACGTCTTTGAGTCAGTCACCAGAGCTGTGTATGAGGGCAAGGCAGTTCATACAGCCTACCTCGATCTGGCAAAGGCCTTTGATACCATTCCCCACTCAGGAAATATTGATAAACTCATCAAACTAGACATCAACCCCTATATCACTAGGTGGGTTGCAAATTGGTTCACAGACAGAACCCACAGTGTGAAAGTAGTGGACTCCAAGTAGACTGCCGACCAGTCATGAGTGGAGTCCCACAGGAATCGGTTCTGGGTCCTCTCCTGTTTGGCATCTACTTCTCAGAAGTCCAGGCCAACACAGAGGGACTCTGGCTGACCAAGTTCATGGACAACTGCAAGCTGGGAGCCATTATTAACTCCCCAAGTGATGTAGGCATCCTATAGAAAGGCATCACTGAGACCATTGACTGATGTCAAAACCATGGCCTTAAGCTTAATGCCAAAAAATGCATCGTCATCCCCTCTGGGAAAAACTCAGTTCCTACTAATTGCCATATATGATGGGAGCCCACTGAACATTGAAGGCATTATAAGAGATCTGGGGACACAGGTTTACAGCAACCTCTTCTTCAACCTCCACATTGCCACTGTGGTCAGAAGGTCCTTCTGTGTGGCACATCTCATTACCAAGGGTTTTGCATCCAGGAAGAAAGAGGTCATCATCTCTCTCTATTCTTCCCTCATTAGGCCAATCATTGAGTATAATGCCCTATTTGTCATGTACCTCACTAGACACATGCAACAGCTGGAAAGGCCACAAAAGTACCTCACAAAGATTATCCTAGGCCTTAAACACATTTCCTATATGGACAGACTCAAAAAACTCCAGCTATTCTCTGTCTCATATCGTCTACTACGAGGCGATCTCTGCTTGACTTACAAAGCCATGTCTGACCCAGCTCTGTTAGAAATGCTACACCTAAAGAAATCCAAATCCCTCCACACCACACACTCCAGAGACCTCAACCTCATACCCACAATAAACAGAACGTGCTGGAGGGACAGGTTCATAACCCAAAGACTGCCCATGCTCTGGAATAGACACTGGCCCTCTTCAAGAGAAATCTTGATGAGTGAATGGGAAATAGAAAGCACACCCCAGGGATCACTGCAGTGGGTGTACTTGACAGAGGCACTGGGAACTAAGGTTGGGTGGCACGATGCCAGGGCACTTCTACTGGCTAGGCTTGTAAAGGCTCCAGGGCCATTAGCCTAGTACACACCTATGCACCTATGAACCTATGAGGTTTCAGTGAAATACCGTGAACTGGTCTTTCAGTGGAAAACCATAATGAATTATTATTTAGGATTGAACTATATCTTTGTTAGTTTGTTTATACTAGCTCCCTGATCTGACACTGGCTTCCTACTGTCTTTCCTGCAGACCCAATCCACTGTGCCGAGACACCTCCATACCGCCCACCAGGAGCATAGGGCTTCTGGATTTATTGTGCAAGTTTGAGGCTTATAGTGTAGCAGTTAAACAAATCATGGATATCTATTCCTGAACTGCACATTTTCCACAATGCATTTCAGGCAAAGGCTTTGTATTGAAGCCCATACCTGACCATTCACACACAAGAATAACCAAAAATGTACTGTGCATGTATGGACAGGTCATTGAGCTCTGTGGGGATGCAATGTCACAGGTCATAGAAGCAGTTTAGAGTGAGATATGTCTTCTACATGCTGCATAGAATCAGACCATCGTGCCATTCACACCAAAATCACCAATGCAACATGTCACACATTTATGTACCATTATACAGTGGCATTCTGCACTATCATTCTACCCTGGAACCTGTCAAAACATGTCACAAGATGCCGCCATGTGCATCAATGAGAAAACGCTACCATGTTCCTCAATACTGTGATCTGTGAAATGGTGATGGATTCTAAGAGTGCTGGATGTAGCAGAACTACTAAGTGGTACATGAAAGAGTCTAAAAATCTGTATTTTACTCACAGAGACAGCTAGGAGTCCCTGCTGTGAAGTTTTTATTAGGGATCCTGATGCAAGATGGATGACTGGTATTGCCTTACCTGAATGACCAGTAATGCCAAGGCCATCACCTGCAGTAGTGAGCAATAACACAATTAGCACCCATAATGGTGAGCAATGCAGGCTTCACTACAGCAACCTGAAGAGGTGCTACCTTCACCTTCTTTGTAAATGGAAAGAGGATGTTAGGGGAAAATGCTCCAGAGTTCTACACTAAGTATTCATGACAGGTACTTTGTACTACAATTTAGTGTTTAGTGCCTAGCCAAATGCATGACATTTGATTCATGAACATTTTGCTTTTCTGTTATGGTTTCCCCCTGCTGAACATTCAGGCTGCCATGGCCTCTCACCAACCCTACCTCTGTGTAGTGCCAATACTTTCAGGGAACTGATCACTGGTCTTCCCTTGGTTGACTCTTTAGCATGCCTTCTTTCCTACTCTGTGTCACATCTGTGAGTTTGCTCCCCTGCCTTGCTATGTCCATTGCCAAAGCTCTGACATTCATACAGGGAGCACCGGTTTGCCTGCATGGCATTATTCATGTTGTGTCCTTTCCAAGCCCCCTGCCACTAGCAGTTCTACCAGTCAATCCCTGGGCAGTTCTCATAGTAGCATTCTCTGTTGCATACTGGTGGCTGGTATATGTCGTACACACTGCCACATTTTGCATGTGGCCCCTGTTCAAGTCAGTGTTATAGCATATGTGGCTGTGTCCAGATAGAATGGCCTATATCTTGCCTTGTAGACATCTGTATAGTAGCACATGTCTGCCATCTCCCAGCATGTCTCTTGGCCAAATAGCAGTGTACTTAGAGGTGTTTTGGACCACCTGCCATGGCCCCTGCAGGCACTCATTATACCACATGCAGTGCTTTCCTCACATAAATACTGGAAGATTGTTCAGGCCATGTCATTCTGCTTTTTGTGGCACACTGCCTGCTTATTGCATACAGTAGTGCCATTTAATCTTGCAAGTTTATAGTTTGCATTGGTATCACAGACCTAACAAAATTTTTTCTCCACTAGGTACTTTTATACATAACAGTGTTACACAGTATTTCTAATATTGTAATGTGTAGTGTCTCTCTCCATATTACTGTCCTTTTATATTTATTTGTTGTTTTTGTTTTGTTTCTTTTCAACCATGTTACTATTTCATGCAGTGTCAGCGTCAGCTGTGGCTGTGGTGTGGCAGTGGTCACCTCACAATTGACCTGCCTTGCCATCCCTTGTTGGGTCTCCAACTGCCTCAAGGTCTACTCCTCTTTGCAGTGTGATATAGATTATCTAATAGGAGATGATGTGCAGGGTTTCATGGTGGCCTCTGATAGTCTATCATTAGTTGGGTATGTAAAATATCCATATGGGGATGCTACTAGTATATTAGAGTATGTAACCCCACAAAAGATGGAGGATGTGGTGACAGCCTTGGTAAACCGGTGGCTTAATACCCACATTAGCCACCTGGACCATGTCCTTGCATGACTAATGGTTGCACTTCTCCATGGTCTGCTCATTGGGACACCAGTAGCTGAGCCCAATAGTGGGACAGAAATGAAATCATTAGCACTCTTCAAGAAAAATCTTCATGATTGGATGGGAAATAGGAAATTCACCCCAGGGATCACCTCTGTGGCTCTGCTCGACAGTGGCACAGGAAAATAATTTTCTTGGGTGGCAAAAGCCAGGGTACTTTTTTGGCTGGGCTTGTATAGGCCCCAGGGTCGATAGCCTAGTACCTACCTATGAACCTATGAACCTAGGAACCTCTGGCTTGGTGCAGTGTTGGGCAGTACGAATATCAGTTCTTATGCCATACTAGCCCAAATATAGTGTTCTCCACCCTTTATTTTTATTTTTAATTTTTTTTTTACCATAGTAATACACTGATAATAACTGGCCACTTACAAGTACAGCCTGGGGAAACACAATCAATAATATGAAATGCTTTTATAAAGTAAATAATCATAGGCATAATTCTTGAAAACAGTATTGTAGCAAACCTTCTGAGAAATGACATACACAACAGAGTAATATGCCACAAGATAAATTAGGTGACAAGGAAGTTATATACAGCAACAAAAAACAAGGGAGCCAAGCCTGAAGACAGGAAATGATGAGACTGAGACAGTAGAGATATTTGTAATGGAAGTTGGTGTCTCGATGATGTGGTCTACAGTAAAGCGTCTACACTGAAATTTGTTATGGAGATATGTTATGAGTTGTGCTCTGAATTTAGAGTAGGAGGATAGGTCTGTTTAGGATTTTGAACAATAACAAAGAGTGCATAGTCTGTCCAGTGAGGTTTGGTTTGTGGGATCTGCAAGGCAGGTTTGTTTAGAATAGACTCCTGAGGTTTTAGGGAGTGATTTCCATGGAGAGTTTAGTTGCAAGAGGCAAGAAAATATCAGGCTACGTGATATGAATTGAAGTGATCCTAAAAGTAGGCTTGGGGTATGTTTTGTGGTACTCAGTCATCTTTCGAAAGGACGAGGCAGCGGTGCTCATATCAGAGAGAATTTGTGAAAAACCAACATATTTTGTTTTCAGTGGATTGTAGAGTAGATGAGTTTTTCTTGGAGGTGATGGCTATAATGGATGGCTCATATATGAATTGAGCGAGAAGGATTCCTTTACCTATTGCTTCTCCAGTAAGTGTAGTTTGGTAGGGGGATTTTCATTACCAAAAAAGCAAAGAGTTTTTTTTTTTTTTTGCATCTTTTCCGTGTGGGTTTGGTTAAGCCAGATCTCAAGACAATTAAAGGCTGTTGTTGTTGTTTCAGTTGAAATGTTTTTAAAGTCTTCCATGTTGAGAGATTTTGGAGTTTTGCCTGTTTGAGTGGGGTTCCAAAGAAAATAGTTTTAATTTTAGAAGGGTTAAGCATTCTGGATCTGGTCCTCACTAACTTGTCAAACATATCCAGTGCTGCAACTGTCGGACCCTCATTAGTTAAAAATTATAACAAATCAGTCACCTTTGAGCTGGCACTAACATCAGAACTCACAAAAGGTGGAATTAGACTAAAAAACTTCACCAAGGCAAACTATACTCTCCTAGGTGAAGGTATAGATACATTCCAAGCCCCACCCCAAGCTGGACTTGGTAACTATGCCAAAGATTACACTAAAGCCCTGTACAATCACTTGCATAAGTGTATAAACTCAACCATACCAGAAAGAATCAAAGCCAGAGGCCCAAGTAAAAATAAGCTGCCATAGTGGGCATCCAGCAACAACAAACTTAACAATAAATGCAAAAAGGTGCTGTCCAAGGAAATAAAGGCAAGGCCCAAACAATGGAAAAGTACCCCCCTCAGCCTCAACAGGCAAATAAGACAACTTGTCAAATCCTCCAAGGGCTTCTTTGAGAGAAACTTAGCAAGTACAGCCAAGGATAACCAGAAGGACTGTTACAGCTGCATATGTAACCTAAAAGATAGGATCCAAGCATGTGCAGAACTAGTGGCCAATGGTATCAAACACACTAACCCCACAGACATAGCAAACCTGCTAGTGGATAGGTTTGGTGAACATTTCACTCTTTTATTCCCTTCTAACTTACAATAAACCTTCCCCCAAACTCCCCACCCTAAATTTCTGAAGAGCAGGTCCTCAAAGCCTTGTCCAAGGCAAAAAACACAGCCTCTGTGGGACCAGACAACATCCCAGGCTGTCTTCTAAACAGGCTAAAACATGAACTAGCATCACCACTAAGTATCCTTTTCAATAATAACCTAACAACAGGCCTTGCTCCTGCAGAATGGAGAACAGCAATAGCTAGTCCCCTCCACAAATGTGGCCTAGCAAGAGACCCTGGGAATTGCAGACCCATAAGCCTGGCCAGCCTCATCTGTAAGGCCATGGAACGTATCATTATGGACCTCATAAATAAAGACATAGGTGACCTCCAAACCCTGGATCCTATCCAATTTGGCTTTGTGAAAGGGAGATCCTGCCTGATAAATCTGGTGGATTTCTTTGAAAATGTGACAAAGACCATTAACGAGTGTAAATCTGTGCACAGAGCATACCTCAACCTAGCAGAGGCTTTCGACACAATCCGACATTCAGGAATTATGATAAACTTAGCAAACTGAATGTAAACCCATTCATTGAAAGATGGGTTGTCAAATGACTCACAAACTGGACACACACTATTAAAGTGGGTGACTCCACATCAACCAGCAGACCTATTGCCAGTGGGGTTGCCACAGAGGTCAGTGCTGGACCCCCTACTGTTTGGTATATACTTCTCAGAAGTTGAGGTCAAAACATAGGGTTTGTGGCTGACCAAGTTTGCAGACGACTGCAAACTAGCTACAATAACTGAATTCTCAAATGATGTCAGTATACTCCAGGTGGGTCTCATGCAGATCAACGGCTGGTGTATTAGTCATGGTCTCAGACTGAATGAAAAGAAATGAGTCATCATTCCCTTCAGCATAAACAATGTCCCCTCCACTACCAAATCAACAAAAATACCCTAAGTACCCATGAAGTGATAAGGGACCTGGGATAACAAGTTGACTGCAACCTTAATTTTTGATCTCCATGTGTCTACTGTAGTAAGGAAAGCTTTCTGTTAGCACACTTGATTAGAAAAGGCATCACCTCAAGAGCAAAAGAAGTTACAACTCTCTTACACTCTGCATTTATCCGGCCCATAATTGAGTATAATACCCTGTTTGGCATGTACCATTCTAAGCAACTCCAGCAATTAGAGAGACCTCAGAGGCTTCTAACAAAGAAGATCAAGGGGCTCCAGCATATGCCTTACACAGACAGACTAAAGTCCCTGTCACTATACTCTATATCATATAGAATTCCTAGGAGAGACTTATGCCTGGCCTACACAGCAATTCAAGATCCAAATCTAGTAAACTTGCTGCATATCTGTAAATCAGATAGGATTAGGAATACTCATTTCTGGGACATAAATATGGCCTGTAACTTAAATAGGACATGTTGGAGGGACAGATTTATCTCCCAATGACTGCTGCATCTTTGGAAGAGGCTACTAATCCATGTGAAACAGAGCACCTCGATGACACTGTTCAAAACGAACCTGGATAAGTGGATGGGGTGCCATAAATTCTTACCAAGGATAGAGCCTACAACCCTTCTGGATATGGGTAGTCATCACTAAATGCAATCTTGGATATTGACTAGCATTTCTATGGTATTACATTGGGATGAAACGGCTAGGCTTAAAATGACCTCCAGGTCGAAAGCCTAGTAATCTCATATGATCCTATGATCCTATGTGCTGTCTCCAAATATGACATTGAGGACAAGATATTTATAAGTTACCTCTGCCCATAATGGATATGGGTGCCAGGTCCAGTGTAAATTTCCTATATCCCATCTACTTATCTAGGTTGTGCTTTAATTGGGCAATAGATGAACTCAACTTCACATGGATAGGAAGCCTGCTCCATAGGAGGGTCAGTCTCTAGGAGACATATCTTTCTCTCATGTTCTGTTTAAGTCACAGACAAAAATTCATGTCCCTAGACCTTGTATTTCTGGTACTATTTAACTTACACACATACAGGTAATTCATAAGTGTGTGGTTTGCAGATGCCTTGTAAGCCAGGCATGGATCACTCCCCCAGCAATCTATAGGAGACTGAATATAGGGAAAGGGCTTTAAGGCACTCTTCATAAAGCAGGTTTGTTATGACTTGTTTTCTTTTTGTAAGGAGTCTCTGAGGTCACACTAGTTGTTGCATATGCTTGGTCAAGTACATCCCAAAAGGAGCATTTTACCCTATGATTGGTCTGATAAGGCCAGAGTATAGTATGAACATGACTTCTTTGGACCTAGATGCCATGCACTAACTTATACGTTGAGCAACATAAAAGGACTTCCTCGCCACTGTGGCCAAGTAGTGGTCAAAGGTAAGGCTATTGTCTACATGTGTACCTGAGATGGTTGACTTCCAAAAGGTACATGTACACATTTCTTACATTCAGTTTAAAATGATTTGTTAGTCAGAGATAGGCCTTTTTCAAGAATGCTAGTGTCTGAAGGGGAGTCAATGATAATCGCCAGCCTGCGATCATCTGCAGACATAGTCAGCCATAATCCTTCATTATTTGCTTCCATTTCAGAAAAACAAATGCCAAAAAGTAGAGGTCCCAGTATCAAGCCTTGACAGACTCTGCCAGTGGCTGGGTTGTTGGTGGAGGTGGCCTCACCTACTTTGTCCTCCTGGGTCCTATCACTGAGACAGTTGGCTATCTAGCAGGTGATAAAAGGGTTTATACCCAATTTAGTGAGCTTGTCCACCATGTCTGAGTGGGGTATTGTATCAAAAGCCTTGAATAGGTTGAAGAAAGCTGTGTGCACAGTTTTGCAATCATCCATTCTTTGGTGACCCTCTCAAAGATTTAATAGGCATGACATTCTTTTAACAAAGCTGACCTGTGATGGGTCCAGCATTTGCAAGTTACCTATGTCCTCATTTATCATGTCTATGATGATTGTTTCCATGGCCTTACATATGAGGCTGGTCAGACGTATGAGCCTGTAGTCACCTGGACTCATGGTAGGACTTCCTTTGTGCAGGGGAATGACTGTAGCCATCTTCCATTCTTTGGCACTAAACCTGACTGTAGGCTCCAGTTGAAGAGTGATTGGAGTGGACTAGAAAGGTCATGTTTCATATTATCTAGTAAGCATCATGGGATGTTATCTGGGCCCATCAATGTAGTGTTTCTGTCCTTGGAAAATGCATTGATAATGATTGGGGGTATTGTAGTATATGCTGTTTGCTTTGGACAGTTGGCAAGGAAGTTCTTAAACTAGGCTGAAGCTTCAGTGCCAATACATATTTCTTGCACTGCATGAAGAAGGAGTGTGTGGTCAATAAAGTCAAATGCCTTAGTAAGATCAAAGAAGGAAGTTGCAGTAAGTTACATGCAAAATGTCCATACCCCAGACAAATCAGTATTTCAAGACAGATTGTCTATATGCATTAAGTTAATAAAATAAGTTAAAAGATATTTTTATTTAGCATTTTAAAAGTCCCTAGCAATTTGGGAAACAACATTCCGAAAAATATTTCGCTAAAGGACTAATAGAATGTTCAATTTAAGAAGTTTATATTAATAAATTCTTAATTACATTAAATTTCAAACATATTAACATGAATAAACATATAAAATATCATTCCTAAATTGAATAACCTATTAACTATCTGCAATATATAGACAATATGCATACCAAAAAATAACTATAGATTATTTCAGATAAGATGACAGCAAAAAAAAAATAGAAATGGATACAATAAAGACTTTACATATTCAGTAGTTGCTGAATTTTGGGCAGCCATGGTGGTGCAGTGGTTAGTGTTGTCACCTCACAGCAAGAGGTTCTCTTGTTCGATCCTCGGCTGGGGTGCCTTCTGTGCAGAGTCTGCATGTCCTCCCTGTGGTCACATGAGTTTCCTCTGGGTGCTCTGGTTTCCTCCCACATCCCAAAGACATGTTGTAGGTGGATTGGACACTCTAAATTGGCTCTAAGAATGAGTGCGTGCATGTGCCTTCTGTGAAAGGTTGGGTGTCGAGCTGGCAACTCGACACGGTAAAACTACTGGAGATGATTCGTGATGTCAATCTTTATTTTTTTTTAATTCACATTCTTTGTTAGATACTTCTCTTAGCATAAATGTAAATTCTTTCAATTATGGAGACATCTGATTTCCATTTTCTAGTAATGGTCTTTCTTGTAACAGCTATTAAAGTCCATAAAAGACAGTACTGATATTTTTGACAATGTTTGGTATTGGAGAATTGAAGGGCATAAAGTCTCTTGAGATTGAGAATTTGTCAGACCATATTGCCTGTAAGAAATTTTTAATTTTTGGCCCATAGAGCAACAGACAAGAACAGTCATACATAATATGTGCCTAATCTGTTTTGCAAATTTTTGGAAAGGTATGTTGTATATAAAAGGATCTATTTCAGCATTTCCATGTACAAATTTTCTAAGTACAAACCACAGATGTATTACCCACTTATTTTAACATTAATAATTTATCTTTATAACATAAGATATTAGAACTAGCTTGAGAGAGGTGTTTCCATAGATTATCATTTAAGTTTTCTTTTTTATATCAGAAAGAATGGAAGATGTTTTATTATTTTAAAGTGACATAAATAAATTATCAGATTAGTAATATTATTATCACTTGATTATATATTTCTACTAAAAATGTTCTAATTCATAAGATCTTATGTCTTGAATCTGAATGTATTCACTCTGATCCAAGCAAGAGTCTGAACTTCATAATAGATTTTATATTTCCCATATTAAAACAATTGTACCATCCAATAAAACCTTGTTCTTTCCAGTTTCCTGTGTCTACTCTATTGAAGTTTATTAAAAGTCCTTTAGAAACCTGAAAGCAAATTAATAAATTAAACCATTCTTTAAAGTATTAGCTAACTTTAGCTGTCTTATTTTTAAGAATAAATTACCTATGAACATGTATTGAAGGAGTTACAAAAGGCAAACCATTAGAAATTTTCTGTATTATCTGTAAGTAATAAGATTTTCATTTTATTTTGATAAAAGAATACATTATGTAAAGTCTTCCAATTAGAATGATCATTTCTATCAAAACAATGCACTAGTACTTTTAAATAGGCTGCATTAGCATAATACTTCCCATATTCCAGTCTCTTAAATGGTGTCTATAGGTAATCCTGGGATTTTTGGAGGCCCACAAAAAATTTAGTAATATATCTTTAAATTAATTTAATTGTGGTTTGGATGGTGAAATAGCAGTGGTATGAATAATATAAATGATTTTGGATAATAAAACCATTTTAATATGTGGAAGGCATTCTTCAAAATTGTAAATCCACTTATTCCAAATCTGAATTAGTTTATTAATTTCTATTAGTACTTTGTCAAAGTTAATACCTCTAATTATCTCCCAAACATTCCCTAAAAGAATTCTAAGACATTCCATTTCTGTAAATTCCTTTCCTGAAAACTTGTCCATGACTTTAGTTGAAGATACATTACTGCTAATTAATAAAAAAATAGTTTTATTATTGTTAAAATGAAGACCAGAAATGTCCTCAAATTCTTCAATAATATTAAGTATCTGAGGAATAGTGATTTCTAACCTGGATATTCCTAGTAATATATCATAACACATAATATTATTTTAGATTGGTACTCTTCTCCTAAATAAAATCCATGAATATATTTATTAATTCTTATGGCTATAACTAGTATTTCTATCCCTAAAGCAAATGAGATGGGTGAATATGGGCATCCTTCTTTGGTCCCTTTCAGAATGTCAAATGAATCAGATAAATACAAATCCATTTTAACAAAAACTTTATTTGCCAGATAGATGTTTTCATTAATATTATGAATTCCTGAGAATGTCCAAATTAGTCTAAAGATTTGAAGATTAAGTTCAAGTTAATTGTATCAGAGGCTTTTTCTATACCAAAACTTATTAATGCTAAGTCATCATTTCTTTTATTTGCTAAATTTATTATTGTTATTAGTGTTTTAACATTATTTTGTGTTTGTCTTTTAGCTATAAAGCGCATCTGATTTTCATTAATTACTTTAGGTATACATTTTTAATCTGTCTGCTAAAATTGACATAAAGATTTTGTAGTCCACTTTTAAATGTGATATTGATTTATAAGCAGAAGAAATAGATACATTTGCTATTTTTGGTATTGGAGTTATCAGAGAATATTTCCATGGTGGGGACTAGTAAATTTAGTCTGAATTGTATTTAAAGTATTGAAAAATAAATGTATTAATTTTTAAGTACATTTGTTATATAATTCAGGAATTATATCCTCTATACCCAGAACTTTTTAGGTTTTAATATTTTGATTTGTTGTTTAATTTCATTTATGAATGTAGTTTGATAATATTGTTATTTTGTATGTCAGAGATTTTGGGAATTTGTAATTTATCCAAAAACTGAAAATTGAACATAAACAAAAATCCTCTGGGTCGTGGCCAATAAAGAATCTTCCACTACTGGAGAATGTGGAGTACTCATTTTTCTTTTTTTTTCCATTTATTTTCCTTTTAACCTAATGGCTATAAACAGAGCTCATTGAGCTCAAAAGGGGTGAACAGAATTCCAGACCACTAGATCTCTGGACCCAATTGGATGAACAAGACCCAGAGACATTAAAGGAGGCACCAACTACCACAGGAGGTTTTCCCACTCATAAATCTCCACACCACAAGACTCAACAACAAAAAGGCAAGTTTTTTGTTTATGTTTGACCTTAGCTACTCACGTGGTAACTAAGGATTATTCTTGCCACTTATGGACTACTAGGACTCAGGTTGGGACCTTGTTTCAAAAAACTGAACGTTGTTAATACCGTTATTTATAGTACAATTATTTGAAAGATTAAAATTTTGTAACAAAGTTTGAATTCTGAAAGAATGGTTTCAATATCAGTCAAAATGTGATTATTTTTGGCACTTAAAATGTTTATAATGTATACTTTTTTGAATGAGTTTTAGATCTTCTGATAATAATATGCATGCCCTTTGGGGTCATTGCATAAATGAAACTTTTAAGTTCTTCTAAAGCTACAGAGGTTATATGAGTGAGTACTGTTTGATATTGTTTGTTAGGATTCATAATTTGTTTTAATAAGGATGTGTTATCTTTTTGAAGTTTTTGTATTCTTCTTGTATCTTAATATCTTTATCCCATTGCATTTTTGTTATTATACTAAAACATAATACTACCATATAACTAAGCCTTAAAAGATCCCCAAACCAATAATAAATGTATTCCTTCTTTAAGATTGGTATCTAAAAAGAGATTAATCTCATTTATAAAACATGTATTAAAATGTTCTATTTTTGTTATATAAGCTGGGATCCTAGTAAAATATGTATGCTTTTTATAGTTCACTTTTAATTTCATATAAATGGCATTATGACCAGAGACAGGACAATATATGATTTTATAATTTAGAATTTTTCAGCTACACTCTTGAGATATAACATATTCTTTATATGGATTCTAGCTTTTGTACTTCCCATGCCTGGAAACCAGTATGAAGTTACCAAAGTCCAGATTATTTCATTATATTTTATTATATATTTTATTACAATCATTGTAAATAATGTATCTTGGTCTTTTTTTTAAATTATTTTAGCATAGTATTTTCCTCCAAATAATCATTCTTCTTCTTTTTTTAGATTTATATGTTGATTGAGATAAAATCTTATAATTTGAAAATTTAAATGTATCTCTGTTTTCAGCACTACGTGTGCTTTATTAATTGAAAGGTATTTAAGTTTCCCCTTTTTAATTTTGTTAGACAATTTATATTTAAGGAAAGAATATTCAAGTCCATATAATAATGAACTAGCTAGTTATTGGCTTTACTTTTTATTATTATTATTATTATTATTATTAGTAGTAGTAGTAGTAGTAGTATTTTACATTTGTTTGCCGTGGAGGTCCAGCTGGACAGATTTGTCTGTTTTCAATGGAAGCCCGGTGAGAAAAGCTCCAGAAACAATTACTAACATACTATACATAAGATATTTACATGATCATTGTGGTTTACACATACAGTTATAAAATATATCAGATATATGATTGCATAAGATATTTACATAATATTGTATAAAGTCTCCAAATTTTCTTATTATACCAGTCAGCGTGTCCTATGTTGTCCAATGTTTTCCATATATTTAATGTGTGAACTATTTGAAGTATATCAGGATCTTTGGATTCAATTAATTTAATGGTATGCAAATTAAACATTTTTTCTAACATAAAAAATCTAAAGCAACAAAAACATCTGAAGATAGATGCACTCTACTCATGGAATCCATTATGATTCCTAGTTCAGTCAGAAATTTTTGATTTAACTACTTTTACTAGCCTATCCTAACCAAAGCGATATTTAGTGAAAAAAATGCATGTATTCTTTCTTTGAATAATTCTGCAGCCACAGAAATTATTATTATTAATATTGTATACATTTCTATCCAAGTGTCAACATTAAATTCTAATTAACTATTATAAGTAAATAAAATCAATCTATTCTCATATTAGGAGAGTCAGCTTAATAATCATTTACTATTCTATAAATCCAAATTTATATTCTTATAATGCATTAATCAACATTGGATTTATTTCATGTTTATGTAATAAAATATGTAAAAATATTAAGCTCTTATTCAATCATGTATTGATTTTTAGTAGGTTTATAAATATGTATTGTTAAAGCATTTTCTTCCAATCAGAAACTTATATAATTCCAATTATAAAACATTCTTTGAAGCTTGTAATATTTAGTACTACTGCCAACTCAGGTAGTTGAGACCTTAATTTAACATGTTATTAAAAGGATGATACAATCAGAAGTGCAGTACCTAAACATGCATTACCACAGCATCAGTACTGAAAATTAATCCAATTACTTAATGTAGTAATAGAATCTATCATCTTCTGATTCTCTAGCATTAACAATATGTGTGCCATCTGTTGAACCACTAACAGTAATATTCAAATGGGAAGGAGAACACTTATATCTGTTATAATGGAGTGTTGTTCTATGTGTCAGAGAAAAAAGGCGCTTTAATTCATCTTACCTGTACAGTAGTACTGTTAACTTTAGTGCACTTGTTTTGGTCACTGTGATTTTTACCAGAGTCAGAACTGTCTATCAGAGGGTTATCCCCACCCCCACCCAAATCTTTTGTAGCATGTCAAATAGAATATATTTAGAGCTGATGCAACAGTACAGCTTAATGATTTATTCTTCAGACATCAAGTTTGACTTCTTTCACCAATGCTCACAATTAAGATTAATTCAAAATAGGAATAAAACTCCTCTATTATTTGTTGGAAATGGACTGAAAGCCATTGGATGATATGTAGACGTATGATTGATTTAACAGACGATGATAAAAGCATCTACCCCTGTCCTACAATAATTTACTAAAGATGTGAAGTAAAATTAGCCTCTCTCTGTGTCACTGTATGTCCAAAAATTAGATAGGTTAAAACATTTACCCTTGTCCTACAATCATTTACTGAAGATGTGAAGTGAAATTAGCCTCGCTCTGTGTCATTGTATGGTCAACATTAGATAGGTTCACTTGTTGGTACAGTATTAATGCAGCAGTACTGACCCTCTATAAACATAGGCTAAATTTTTTTTTGCTTGTTTCTGTTACTAGTCAACTGAATCAGAAACCACAGTGAAAGTTGTTAGGAATGAGAAAGTCTTGGTACATTAAGAGAGCACTACTGAAATGATTTATGTATGCAGATTCTGTATTAGCCTAACATTGTGCATTACTATCCATTGTATTTCAAAATAAATAAAAGAACAGAATTATTTGAATTTATACTGAATGAATCAAAGGTGTTTTATATGTGTCTCCAGGATAACTTTTCCCTATCAGATTTTGAATACTTTACTGATAGTCCAATATTTTAAAGATATTGATTCATCTGTATTGCTTGACTCTTATGCAGTCAACAAAAGTCTCTAACATATGCATCTATATGTATTATTCCCCATTTAATTATATTTAATCTTCTTATTGTATGTAATTTATCAGAATGTCACTTGCAATTCTAAGATACATTAAATTCATAAATACACGTTCATGATGTCATATAGATATGATGTAGATGCCCTTTTAAACGAAATAACACTTGCAAAATTCAACATTTTTTAACAAACATGTCTTCGCAATAGTCAGGTATAAATTCTCAAATGCTTATAGATTACAAGAGTTTTCATATATAAATTAGTATTCTATCAACTATTTGTATGTGTTGAGCCACTACATAAATATTGAAGAAATATAATTTTAAAATACTACATGTTCATTAAAGGTGTTAGTTAATTTGTTATCCCTTTTTCCTTCTTTTCTTTCCCTTTCTGCTCTTCCCCTTTCATCCTCATTTCCCCTTTTCTTCCTCTCCTTTCTTATTGTTTAGATGTTATTTCAGTGAATCACAAATTAATTCCTATGTGTATGTATGTGATAGTCATTACAGTAGATTAAAATCATCTTTTTATAGTACTAAATATATATGGTTGAATTCTGTTAAAGTAAGAATATAATCTAAATAGTCCTTAAATACACTTCTTTTGAGATCAGTACTGAATCTTATAAATTCTTATATAAAGAAATGTTACAGTTTATTTGTTTTAGACTTAAATGTGCAATGTGAAAGAAAGAAAGAAAGAAATCAAGAAAGAAAGAAAGAAAGAAAGAAAGACATAGAATTAATCAGTTGTATTAATTTTTACTATATTAGTCACCATAACAACTAGATTTCATACACACTCAGAAGAGAGAAAAAGTGGAAGAGAAAGGAAAAAGAAAGATCTGTTTAATCAAGCCAAGATCTCCTGTTTAATCAAGCCAGGAAGCTCAATTCCTCATCAACACACTACAAACAGTCAATCTCCCTTTCACCTGCAATGCAGCAGCACACTTCCCCCCCTCTTCCCCAACCACCTCCAGTCATCAGAATATCCCATCCCTCCAGTTACTACTCTCCAACACAGCAGAGAACAGCACACACAAGAAAGTGCATCAAATACTAGGTGTCACAGCCAAGAGACATCCAAATACAGCTGTGACTGCTACTTGCAGCACATCTCTCCAAACATGGTAATGATCAAGTAACTTGTTAAATGTTAGATCTTGCCTCTCAAGTCCCTGCAGGAATAAATGTCCTTTTTTTGCCTTTGTTTGAAATATAAATACTCCCAGTGGGGAGGGGGGACTTTAAATATTTTTAACAGGAAAATATAGTAGCATTTTAGAAATAACAGAAAGAGCTTCATGATTTATTTTTATTTCTTTAGCTATAGAGTCACTTGAAAAAAAGTTTTTTGTTTCTTGTTTAAGGTACCATTTCCATTATGTTTTCTTTTTTTATGTCTCTTCATTTTAGTTATGGTAAAGTCTATTTCTTCTTTTGAAGATGAGTATAGCTTAAATGAAGAGACAAAATAGTTTGCTTCCTGAATTGTGTTAAAAAATCCTTTCACCTATAGAATGGAATATATTGACCCTTGTTGGAAGTAAGAGATGAGATTCAATATTATTTTGCTTAAGAAGTTTAATAACTGGCCAAGATTCTGGTTTTTTTCCAAAGTTTTAGTTGCATAGTCATTATCAAATCTTACAATGTTCTGGCTTATTTCTAGAGTTTCTTTAGACCAAGCAGATGTTAGTATAAGTTATTTGTCCAAGAGAGGAATTTAATCACTATGGAGATTGGAGTGGCTTTCAGGTTTGTAGAAATAGGTTTCCCAATTGATCTATGTGCTCTTTCTATTACAAAAGAAAAATCTTTTTGTAATTCTGATATCTGAGGAATCCATGTTGTGAGGAATGAAATTATATTCTCTCTCTCCTGATTTTTCAGGAACTCCAACAATTTTTATATTACATCTTCTTTCCCTGCTTTCTAATTTGTTAACCTTGTTTGAAAGCCAGTTGTTTTGTTGTAATATAAACTCTAACTGGATCTCTTCTTTTTGTTTAACTCATTTATCTAAGTCATTTAAAACAGTTTTCATTTTTTATTGTTGCATTTTGATTTTCAATCTTTTTTTAATATTTCAGTTTATTTATAACTATTTTCTTGTAGTATATTGAGTCTTGACTAGAAGTTGTCAATTTTGAAAGTAAATTGTAAAGAAGTCAAAACCTGCTGAAGTTCTTTTTTTTTTTCATTTTTTGTATATATCTTTCCTGAAGAAATACTTGATGAATTAATTTGAAATTTTGAGCAAAAGTTATGAGAAGAGTTTACCCGGAATTTTACTTGCTCTGTCAAATCTAACAATACCAAGGCTTTGCTTTCTCATTTCAAAAGTATTTTTTATTAGTATTAAGTTATATTTTCCCTGTCTTCTCTGAGTTTTATATTAGTAAATGCAGAACATATCAAAAAAGCTGTTACACTTCCATCATCTTGGCTCCTCCCATGGGACACAGATTGGGCTATTAGGATGTCAATGTGCAATATCACCCAAATATTCTAGTATCCTTTTTTTTGGCCTCTTTGTTTCCTCAGTATACACTTTATTACAGCCACAAAATACAAAATATAACACAACCAACATTCTATGTCTGACATGTTACATACTGATATATATTATTTCATTTTTTGGAGATGAAACAATGGGATAAATTATTTTAAAATTATTATATTATTGTTTACACCTGTTTATTTTAGAGAAGAAGATAAGCCATAGTTGCTGAAAAAGAAGAGTTACTTTATACCCAAGTGTCAAACATTTCAGCTATTGCGGGTGAGCACAGAAATTAATTGGGTCATATTTTTTTAAATTGTAATTAAGTGATAGGAACACATGTTGAATTGTATGCATAATTATATTTAGAAATCTTGGGATTATTTTGTGTTTTTTCCCCTGGAAGGCTGCATGCTGAGGCACCAAGGAATTTTAAGTGATGGGTGAAATGAAAGTTAAATTTTAAACTTCAGTACTAGTTTGAATACCGTCAGGCAATCTATGTTGAAAGCTCCTGTAAGATTGCATTTGCCCACATTTAGTCAGATTTTATCAGTGATGGTCCACAGAGAACTCATGATGCTTTGGCCTCACCAGAACCCATGCTGTTTTAATGTGAAAAATGGTATTTATGGATATATGCTAAGAATTGAATATATATATATATATATATATATATATATATATATATATGGATCTATCTTACTACGTCGACAAGTCAAAACGCCGACAACAAAATCACCGACACCACATAACCGACATTTCACAAACACGAAACCTCACATGCCCGACACACCATAATCCCGACAAGCAACAAACAAAACAAATCCCCGGTCCAAAAAGCACACACACAACACAAGCACACCAAAATCCTTACAAACCAACACTAAACCTCACATACACAACTACCTACAACCTTAACCCAAACCCTAACCCTAAGGTCCGCCACTATCGCACACTCACCTAACCCCTAACCCTAACTCACTTAACCGCCCTAACCCACAAACTATCACAGTCGCACACTTACCTAGCCCCCTAACCCTAACTCACTTAACCCGCCCTAACCCACAAACTATCACAGTCGCACACTTACCTAGCCCGCCCCTAACCCTAACTCACTTAACCCGCTAACCCACAAACTATCACAGTCGCGCACACTTACCTAGCCGCTAACCCTAACTCACTTAACCCGCTAACCCACAAACTATCACAGTCGCACACTTACCTTACTCACCCTAACGTCCGTCGTCACTACCGCATACATACACAGCCTTTTCCCATGTCGATGTTCTCAGCCGGGTTTTGATCCGTCGGTCTTCTCCGTTTTGATCTTCTGGCGTGTGTTCTCGCCTCGGCGTTCTGACTTGTCGGCGTAAGATAGATAGATATATATATATATATATATATATATATATATATATATATATATAGGTAGGTACTAGGCTATTGGCCCTAGGGCCTATATAAGCCTAGCCAAAAATGTACCCTGGCTTTCGTCACCCAAGAAAATTATTTTCCTGTGCCCCTGTCGAGCAGAGCCACAGAAGTGATCCCTGGGGTGAATTTCCTATTTCCCATCCAATCATCAAGATTTTTCTTGAAGAGTGCTAATGAAGAGCTCTGTTTGACATAGATAGGTAGTCTGTTCCAGAGTATGGGAAGTCTCTGGGACAGGAATCTATCCCTCCAGCATGTTCTGTTTATTGTGGTGACAAGGTTTAGGTCCCTAGAGTATGTACCTCGGAGGGATTGGGATTTCTTTAAGTGGAGCATGTCCAACAGATCTGGGTTTGACATAGCTTTGTATGTTAGGCAGAGATCACCTCTGAGTAGGTGATATGCGACGGAGTAAAGCTGGAGTTTTTTGAGATGGTTTGTGTAGGTCATCTATTTGAGGCCAATAATCCTCTTTGTGAGGTATTTCTGTGGCCTTTCCAGTTGTTGTAGATGTTGTGTGAGGTACATACCAAAAGGGGCATTGTATTCTATAATGAGTCTAATGAGTGATGAGTAGAGGGGAGCAATGACCTCTTTTTTTCTGGATGAGAAACCTTTTGTGATGAGGTGAGCCACGTAGAAGGATTTCCTGACCATTTTATATATATATATATCTATATATATATATATATATATATATATATATATATATATATATATAAAACAGTTTCTAGAATTTTGCCTTTGGTCAGGAAACTTGAAACTGAACAAATGTGAGAGGCATTTTCTTGTTTAGGCTGTTTTAGAAGAGATTTGATTACTGTAGTTTTCCAAATGTTGGGTCTAATGTTTTGCATTAAGTATACGTATTAAAGAATACATTCATCTGATTGAAAACACAAAATATTAAATCACAAAATCTTCAAAACTCAAAATATTGAAAACTTGTTTAATGCAGGGGGCAAGCCCCTTGCACTCCTATATGGGGAAGCTGCTCCCCCATATCCACTGCTAATTGTATATACCAACTCTGGGGTCACACAACAGTGAGGAAACGGCAAATTCACATTTCAATATTTTGAGTTTTCAACTTTTTGTGATTCGATATTTTGTGTTTTCAATCAAATAAATATATTTCAGGTTATAGATGTGGAGTAGTGGAATGTTAAGGCAGTCTTTGCAATGATAAATTCACCAGAGATTGAGGTTAACTAATCCCAAGGGTGCATCTCTGGGAATTAGTTCAAGTAAGGGACCAATGTCTTTTTGTGATATTTTCCTAAAGTAGAAGGATGGAATAAATGCTGTGATAGAGGCAGGGTGGAAGGGAGGGAAGGGGAAGATGCAAAAAGAGAGTCTGAGGTGGCTGAAGTCTTTCAGGAGGATGAAACTTGAAAGCTGAAGTTGAGAGGTTGTCTAGGATTGCGTTTTCAATAGCTTTCTAACCTGTTAATATGTTCACTTCTTGGCAAAACTGTTTGTTTATTTCTAGTCGAAAAGCTCTTTGTATTTAAGGTAGTCGACTTTATGTATGAGGTCTTGTTTCCACATGTGCTATGTCTCATTTCTTAATCTGAGAACCATTTTGAGATGTTTGGTTATCCAAAAGCTTTTTTGTTCTTCTTGAAAAGTCATTTTGTAAGAGGGAATATTTTATCTTGCAGTTGGATAAGGGCTTCAGTAAGTATTAAGGCTGCTGCATTGAGGTCTTGCAAAGCTAGTATGGGAGACCATTCAATAATGTATAGGTGTTTTTTGAAGCTGGAAATGTTATTTGTGAATTTGGTCCAGAAAGATGTCAATAGCAGTGCATTAGTCTGAATGAATGTTTTGTTACTTTTCTAAGGAGATAGGTGAATGAGTCCCTAAAGGTGGGAAATGAACAGCTAATTTAGAAATTATTGATGGGTTGTTAATGATTAGTAGATCAAAAAGGAGGCTGTTGCTATAATGTAGGGTTGGGTGCATGAATTCATTTACCGTTTGCATGAGACCAGTATTGGCAAGAAATTTGGATATGTCATTTAATCAGGGACTTGCATAGTTAAGGTTGAACTCATGGGTCTATATTATAACAGCAAATGCTTAAAATAGCAAATGCTCACCCGGATTCACGAACAGCTGATTTCATTGCAGGAACAGTATAGCCGCTCCTGCACGGAAAATGGCCACTTTGCGATCCAGGTACATGCCGTTTTCACATGCACAAGCCACCTTACACTGGTGCTAATCACCTCATCTGCTTATAAAAAACATGCAAATGAGGTGATTTTGTGATTCATGAAGCTGGCCGGACTTCGTGCAGGAACAGTGTCAAAGCAGAAATGTATTCAGTTAGTAACTGAATAATTTTCTGCATCTGAACAAATGGAGGCAGGACAGCTCATGGAAAGCATGTATTACAGTCAAACACATATGCCAATGTCCAAATATAAGGCTATTGGCATTAAAAAAAGTTTTTTTTTTTTTAAATTAAATTTTTTTTTGGATGATCTCGGCCATTTAAGCTTAAGGCAGCAGTGTGCAAATGGGATTGTGCTGAAAATAAAAAAAAGAGAGAAAAGTCAATTGTAAGTTAATTCTGTATTTTGCCATTATAGTCAATGGCATGCAGAATGTAAACAATACCAGGGAGCACTGGTTGTCAAGGGGAAAGGGTCAGTTTAAGTGAAGTAACTAATGACTTACACACTGGGGTATGCAAATGAGGGGAGTTATACTGAATCACAGATTTCTTCAAAGTGTCAGCTTGTACCTAACTGTGTAGGTGCAGCAATACAACAGTGCAAGTGTAAGAGCTGAATGACTTCATAAGGGGATGTCATGCTTGCTGTAAGTGCATTGAAGCTCTTTGGCCCATGTTTGCCCTTAGCTAAGAACAGGTAAGGAAAGAGGTGTGTCAGATGTGCCTGAGCAATGTGTATATAGCCTATACGGCTGTGCATGATGCGCACCAGGATTTAAACAAAAAAAAAAAAAAAGAGGAAATAGCAGCACTGTTCACATTTGAGCACTGGGTATGCACGGCGCACCTTGGGGCTTAAATAGGGAGGAACTGGGAAGGGGAAACAGCACTAGGAAGGCAATCAAGGAGAACTAGCATAGCTGGCAGGTGGAATGTATTAGAATCAACCAATTACACATGTAACAGCCCAGTACACTAATATAAACTATGCAAACACCCTACAGACTGGTTTTTACCACAAACTCTACACCATTGGCAAAACTAACTAAAAATGTTAGAGGCTGCTGCTGCTTTACTCCATCAGTATGTGCTAGAGACTGAGGGTGGTGAGGAGGAGAATGATGACAATCACCCCACAGTGAGGAGAAGGAAAAGAGTGTACAGACCCAGGGTAACCTACCAGGGTCTACATGAGCTGGAGACAGTAGAGCACTATAGTGTGGACAGGGATATTCTACAGCAAATCATTGATCTGTGCTGGCCACAACTCACACACAAAACTAATAGAGGGGAACCAGTCCCAGTGGATACTAAGGTATGTCTAGGCCTAAGAATACTAGCCACAGGTACCTTCCAAAGACCAACTGGGGATATCATGGGGGTCTCACAGGCATCAGCATCCAGGGTACTCCACCAGTTCCTGGATGCCATGACACAACATGCTAATGAGCACATATATTTCCCCACTGCCCATGAGGCACTGACCAGATGTATGTGTCTCTTCCACCGTATAGCAGAATACCCTGAGGTAGTTGATGCTATACATTGCACACACATCCACATCAAAGTACCACCCAGTGAGCAGAGCAGGGTCTACATAAACTGCAAGAGCTTCCCCTCCATCAACTGCCAGGTCATGTGCGATGCCCAGGGCATTATCATGAATGTGTGTGCTGACAGCCCTGGAAGCTATCACAACTCATACATCTGGCATTGCTCACAGCTGTATCAGGCGTTTGCCAGGGGGGACATCCCATATGGCCATCTAGTGTGGGATGCTGGCTATGTACTCAAGCCATGGCTGATGACACCCATCAGAAATGCACACACACCTGAACAAGAACATCATAATGTGGCGCACACACAAACCAGGATCATTGTAGAGCATGTGTTTGGGATGCTCAAGGCACAGTTCCACTGCCTTGATATATCCGGTGGAGCCTTGCAGTACTCTCCAGCTACATGTACACAAATGTTCATAGCATGTGCCATGCTACACAATATGATCCTGCAGAAAGAGCTGCAGCAGGAACAGCATGGGGCAGGGCCAAACAGCCCCCCACAATTGCCAAGGCTAGCACAGGCACAGTGGGAATCAGAGTAGGAACATCCTGTAGGCAGAAGGAGGCGTGCACAGTATGCCCAGGCCTTGGCAAAGAGGCAACGCATAGCACACACACTGACACTGTAAAGACCCAGGGACTGATACCTCTCTCAAACTTGCACATACTGCAAAAGGGATTCCAAACATGACACTACCTGAGCTTTACCATGTGTAGGGAGTGTACTATGTGCATCCAACATAGTCAGTCCTCCAGCACTGTCCAAAATACTGGCCCAGCAACAAGGTAAGTCACCCTTCCTATCAATTACTGAATGGAGTAGTATGTTCTCATACTTGTATTTTTTATATGGATGCAAGCATGCAAGAGAATTGGGTGGCTGAATGAGATAGCAGCAGGCAACTATATGGGACAGCAGGAAATTCATAACAAATACTGGTCTCAGCATACTAGGCAGCACTACCCAAGGTGGCAACCTCCACTGCAGTACATGTGATGGCCCAAAGAAACATGGGTGTCAATAGGTCACACACATGGATGTCTATGAGAGTCACATACTCAACACCAGCCTCACCCAGCAGGACAGGTGTAGATGACCATGAAGAAAGGCCAGGCTAAGGCCCCCAAATGATAGCAATGGTCAATAGCCCCACACCAGACCTACATAGACATACTACAACAGGTTTGGCAGTTGCATTCTAGTTCTGAAGGGTAAGAAGTCTGAAACTGAAATATATGCCATTAAGGTCTAACATGTGTACTCTACTGATATGCCTCCTGTCTGCATGATTGGTCACAATACAATATAAAATTGAAGCCAACAGAGTAACCCAAATACCACTACAGTCATTTCAAATGTTAAAGCCTGTAGGTGTGCACCCTCCCCCACAATCTCATGTAGAAATTCAGTAACAGATGGCCTGCAGCACTCTCAAATCTCTGCTTTACATACAAAGCTATGTCAAACCCTGAGCTTTTGGACATGCTCCACCTAAAGAAATCCCAATCCCTCCGGGCTACATGCTCTAGGGACCTAAACCTTCTCACCACAATAAACAGGACATGCTGGAGGGATAGATTCCTTAGCAGAGACTTCCCATACTCTGGAACAGACTACCTATCTATATCAAGCAAAGCTCCTCATTAGCTCTCTTCAAGAAAAATCTTGATGATTGGATAGGAAATAGGAAATTCACCCCAGGGATCACCTCTGTGGCTCTGCTTGACAGGAGCACAATTAAGTATTTTTCTTGGGTGGCGAAAGCCAGGGTACCTTTTTGGCTTGGCTTGTATAGGCCCTAGGGCCGATAGCCTAGTACCTACCTGTGAACCTATGAACATTCCTTTGGCAAAGGCCCATGCCTCACCCATAGTGCCAAACTAACAACCTAACACAGTAAACAGAAAACAAATTCAAGGCCATGCTGAGAAATGCCAGTAGCATGCCTCCCCATGTCCTACTGCAAGGACTGTGGATTAGGCCATAAATACTACTGAGATAAAGGCCCAAGTATAGGGATATCTCAATTTTATTGCTTACATAATGTTAGGTGGAGGAGAGAATAACAGAGGGGGGTGTAGAAGCATGGATGTTATGGAGTATGTGAAGTCTGAAACTTTAATGTCCGCCCATACTACTCCCAACTGCAAACCCATGAATGAATAGCCACAAAACCATTTATAAATCACAATGTGAAGGTAAAGTGAACAGATATATGAGTCCTGCCTCTGGATAACCTGTGTGTATCTGTACAGCTGAGAGGTATGGCCCCAGCAGGATATGGCCATTCCGTGAAGTTGAGAAAAGCACAAGGAGGGGATCCCCAGCCAGCATACTTAGAAGGTGCTGCACCATTTACAAAGAAACAGCAGTCTATTGTCTGTAGCTACCCCACCACAATGGCAGGTGTGTGCCAGAAGGTGTAGACTATATGCCTCAGAATATTGGTTTCAGCTTCATTCATCTTGTATTTCCTGGTAAATAACTGTGAGCAAAGAATGATAACTGTTAGTAGTTGATGACATGACTCATCACAGTGTAAAACAGTACATATGCCAGAAAATCTATGCTACAACCAAACATGTCACACAAGCAGCACAGACAGCAATAGTTTGAGTATCCCCCGTATGTTAAGCTCATTGTGTCCCCATATTGGCAACCTATCTACAGATATCCTGCACATCACATTGGCCTATATCACAAGATGTACTGATGTACTAATGTCATTCACTGTAGAAATACCTTTGGTTAGCCCTCATCCCTATAGTCTCAATACTGCTTGTGATAATTGTCTAACACTGCAGTACAGATAGGTATTCATATAGCAATTGTAACCTCAGTCCTGTCAAATGTGAAATTGTGTGTGTGTGTGTGTGTGTGTGTGTGTGTGTTTATAGATGAATGTGGTTGAGGCCATTCACATTCACTAAACTTCCCTTAACCCACCTTCAGCACTGTTGCTGATGTCACTCACCTTCAAAGATATTTTTGCACAGCTCTCCAACATATAAGCTCCATGGCTCTTGCAATAACTGTGTAATACTATAATGTAGCAAACTAGTTAGGCAGGAGTTCCAATCCTTATCCTAGTAACTGTGTAAATGTAGTGTTTGTTTGAGAGAGTGTGTGTATCCTTGTAGAGACCTGATTATGTGGTCATTCACACTTACAACACTTCCCTTACCCCTCCTTTAGCACTGCTGCTGATGTCACTCACCTTCAAAGATACCTTTGCACAGCTGTGCAACATATAGGCTCAGTGGTGCTTGCGATAACTGCGTAATACTATAGTGTAGCAAACTAGTTAGGATGAAGCTCAAATCCTGATCCTGGCAACTATGTAAATGTGAGTGCTTGTGTGAGAGAGTGTGTGTATCCTTGTAGAGACCAGATTTTGTGGTCATTCACACTTACAACACTTCCCTTACCCCTCCTTTAGCACTGCTGCTGCTGATGTCACTCACCTTCAAAGATACCTTTGCACAGTTCTCCAACATGTAAGCTCCATGGTGTGTGCAATAAATGTGGAATTATGTAGTAACAATATCTACATAAGTAGGGGTTTGAAACTCATTCCTAGCAAGTGTTTGTGTGTGTACATATGTCTACATATATATGTCCATACCCCAAGGATTTTGGACCCATTTACACACGGTACTCATCTCAGTGCCTGACTTTAGCATTCCTGCAGATATTATTCACCTTAGAAGTACCTTTTGGCAACCCTAAACCATGTAAGGTCAGTGGTGCATGTGGTAAATGAGTAAAATAATGGTCTGAAAAGATAGTTAGATTGAGGTTTGAAGCTCACTCCTGGCAAATGTAAATGTGTGCGTAGGGTAAAATGTATTGTGGAATCTCTCACCCACTACATCACCCAATGCCAGCATTTACAAGGGCTGGTGATGTTCCTCAACTTAGAAGTACCTTGGGACAACATCCATCCTATAAGCTCCATGACACGTGATAAATGCATAACACTGTATTAGCAATACATAGCTAGGTAGGGGTTCGAAACTCAGTGCTGGCAAGTGTGTGTGTGTGTGTCTGTCATCAGTATCCTGTGTGGGGGTTAGTGTGATTGTGTAATAACAGGATTCATTGGGGGGTGGGTTTTGCTAAATTATTATGTTGAGGACCTAGTATGTATCCCAATATCCACATTACAAGGCCAACAGTTGTCAAACTCTGCAGAGGTTGGTGTAGACAATCCATAGCCTTAAATGTCTAGTGCCATGTGCAATGACTACGTGACAGCATGAATTAGTGAACAATATAGGCAACCCTTCTAATACTCAGAGACCACTCTCCTCCCACAAATCATGCACAAACACACTTGTCTAGTCCTCCACTCTGACTGCTATGAGTGACTGCATCCTGACAGTTAGATGTCCCCTGTTGCGCAGCAAGACCCTCAGATTGCATACATATGTAGCTGTTATGGTGGTAATAACATTAGGAACACTGCTTAATAAGGCACCACAGGGGTGGCAAGACACTTAGCAAGTACCTGACAACCCAGCTGTGACAGATGTAGGACATCCGTGGCAAGTCATTGGGTTATGTCAGTCATGTCATCTCAAGCAGAGAGGTTCTGGATCCCCTGAGAATGACACATAACACATAAGCCAATGTTGTAGTGAATCATCTGTTGATAGTACCACAGCATCATTCTGGGTGACAGTGGTACACTACCCAGGGCTACTGTCACACCAGCCTGGACCACATAACCAGAAATTTCAACCAAGTCTCCTTCATGTAGTCCAGGGAGGTGTGTCCCAAGTCATTCATACCCACATGGATACAGAGTGATACTCATAGTTGTTTTGGAGTGACATGACTGGCTGTTACCTGTTCTATATTCAACTTAGTGAGTGGGATGTGTGTGCCTCAGTATTGCATTACCCATGATCACTGTATTGTGCAAGGTGGTTAACCTTAGGAGCTTAGGTTGGGAGCACACTGTGTAGGTTAAATATGTGTCCCTTGGCATGTGCCATGTCGCAGTGTCTGAGTGGGTGTCTGCCTTGCTGGTCTGTGCTGTTTGGGTAAATGTCCATTGAGTGCCTCTGAGAAGGTGGGTGTGTGGCTTTTCACTGTATATCATGGCTGTCAAAGTGGGTATCATGGTGAGCTACATGTTCCACATAGTGTGGTGCAGGTTTAGATCTTATCCTCTTGACCTGCTAGTCTTATCTTTGCTGGAGAGTGCATATGTCCACATTGGGTGATATATGGGTAACCCTCACAGGTCTGAGTGTTTGGAGTTTAGAGGGGAGGGTTGTCTGTGTACATGAGGCAGTTGCAACAGTGCCTCAAAATGGACAAGTGCACCAGGTTAATTGGCAAAAGCACAGATAACTGCCCTTCAAATATGCCAGGAGGGGTGGACATACCTAGTAAGTACTAGGGCTACATCTGTGATGAACGAGTACTGCTGACAGCTCCCAGTTGTGCCATATTTCTTGATACAATAACCCAGTGAAGTGCCAAGCCATAATGCTAGTTGAAGTGCAAGACAGAAAGAACTAGCATGATGTACAGGTGGAACAGAAGGCAGACTGTCTGCCAGTTGTAATACTTTACCACAGCTATGCAGTTATCAGCAGTTTTGGCTGTGTGATCAATCAGTAAACTCTGTAGTGCATGCGGTAACCATGTAACACTATAGTAGACATACTTAGATAGGCAAGAGCTCTAATCCCAATAATGTGTGTGTGAATCATGTACTGTCTGGCTCATACCATTTGTGACCTGTGAACTACCCTTTGCACTTTCCTTCACTCCAATTTAGTAGACCTGTTGATGTCATCCACCTTAGAAGTACCATTGGAAGAGGTGGAAATGTATAAGCTTTTTGATGTGTCTGATAACTGCGTAGGACTATAGGAGGAATTCCTAGATAGGCAGGACTTCTAATTCCATTACTGGCAAGAGTGTGTGTGTGTGTGTGTGTGTGTGTGTGTGTGTGTGTGTGTGTGTGTGTGTGTGTATGAGTGTGTGAATCATGTACTGTCTGGATCATACCATTTTTGACCTGTATACTACCCTTTACACTTCCCTTCACTCCAATTTAGTAGACCTGTTGATGTCATCCACTGTAGAAGAACCTTTGAAAGAAGTGGACATGTATAAGGTCTGTGGTGTGTCTGATAACTGTGTAGCAGTATAGTAGGAATACCTAGATAGGCAGGAGTTCTAATCCTAATGCTGGCAGCTGTTTGTGTGTGTGTGAAGATCATATCATGTGTGGCGTATACCATTTTGATGTGTATACCATACACGACTGGTGACCACCTCCTGCTGCCATTACTTTATATAGTGTGGTAACAGCATCTGCCTCACATGCAGCAGGTTAAACCATTGTACAGTCCTCTGTACAGATGTGCCTGGAATATCCATATGTTTGAAACCTATACGTGGTCGAAAGTGATCTGTGTGCCTTAACAATGCCCATGTATGTAATATTATAGCCAAATAGGCCACAGTGAGTGCACTGACACATATAGCAGCATGAGGTATCATACCTGACTGAAACATCATGCTTATAGAATGTCTACCGCCCTCACAGGTGGCCTGCCTTGTAGGTGCAATACATGAGTACAGATGCTTGGTTTTACAAATGAACTGTACCCATTATGGGTCACATTAAAGGCTGGAAGAGGTGTGGACTGTTATATTGTGGTCCTAATTAGTATGTAACAGGAACACCTTGCATCTTAAGAGGGGTGTGTATACAGTTTATATCCACTGTATACCAGTAATGTGTCACGCATGACCCTACCTTGTTTGACCAGCACAATTTGCTGGCCTCTATCCAGATGTCTTGGCATTGACAAGTTGTGAGGTATGCTACAGGGATGTTGAATTCATGTCAGATAGGCCCCAGTGGTGACCACTGTAATCCAGTACAGTTAACCCTAGCACAAGTGAAAATACACAAGTAATATAGCTATCACATCAAGCAACATAGCTATTACTGATGGTTGTGTGCATGGCAAATTGCATGCACTTCACATGCCTATGGTATTGCCAGGCAACAACAGAACAATGTCATAATCACCAGCTTCAGGCTGCCGTCCTATATGCAGACCAGAGGGTCCTAGATAGTTGTGAGAGGGAGTTATTGTCAGCAGATGCACATGTTGCCTTGGTACAGGATGGATGCAGCATCTCTGCAAATCTACTGTACTAACTACAATAATACACAATGTCCTGTCCTCACCATAGATGTGCACCTCTGTGCATTAGAAAACCCCATCCATAACTGCAATCAGGTCTGACACATGCATGTAGATACAATACAGATACATGTATGTCTGATACATTAGTGTACTAATCCCCACTGGGCCCTTACCTGCACGCTCCTCATCCAGTGTGTGTATGTGCAACCCACCTTCACAATGCTTCTCTCAGCATCATGGCATGTGCATTCGGCATGTGGCCCAAGTGTGGTGAGGAGCTACTCAGTGGGTGTCAGTGGGGGCTGGATGGCTGGGCCCCCACCAGTGGCTAGCTGGTCCCTCACTACAGCAGCAGCCCATTGACGGGCATGGCATTTGAGGTTGGTAACCCAATGCTGCACATGCTCATAAGTTCTGCTGTGCAGGCCAGCATCATTTACCCTGTGGACCACACTGTTCCACAGGGCAGTCCTCTCCCACGCATCTTCTGCTCTCTGTCCAAATGACAGGGCATAATGTCAAAGCACATAATGGGTGATGATGTCTGTTTCCCCAACAGAGAATGCTGGTAGGCAAGCACTCTGCATGTTACCTGGAAGACATAAACAGGAAAAAGGTCACAGGACCTCCCACGGTTGTCAAAATGCACATCAACAGTGGATATTCCTTGCAGATAATCCATACTACACTGAAACCCTCCAAGCTATCATGGCTATAGAAACTTACATTACACGCCTGTCCCTGAGCTATCTTATTCCCCCCAATGTTGGATACTTGATTGCATAATCCTCTATCCTCCATTTATTTCTGTGTAGAGGGTTGACAGTAGGCATCTTCCATGTGGATGCTGTGTTTGGTAGCAGGTCTGTGTTTGACTGTGATGTGTGATGGAGCTCCGAGCACATGCCTGAGTTCATGTAGGAGGCAGACACTAATGTTATTATGCTCCATGGAAATATACTGTTGTTGCCATCAGTAGGTGATATATACATGCTCAACATTGATAAGGGGAGGAGTGTGGTTGATGTACATATCTCCCTGTACAACTGGGGTGGACAGGGTGGAGATGTTCCCAACTAACCTGTGTGATGCAGATTGCCTATATCCATGGCATGTGTGTATGAGGTATTCTTTACCCCCAGTACAGGGTGAATTGTGTTGTTTCATCTGAGACTTACGACATATGTGGAGACACAGTTGCAGTTGTCCTTAGTGGTGTGGATATGTCCGATTCATAGACATAGTCAGCCTTACAGGAAGTCACCTGTGAACTTACATGCTTGCTTAGATATAGGTGGACATGCTCCAAAGTTGTTGCCAGCACCTATGTGTCCCTGTACAGCCAATGTAGCAACCTATTATGTGGTTTGTGTATTGCTGCTGTCCATCAAAGGGGAATACTATACCTTAGTGGAGACTGGATATACAGGTCAGGTACTGGTCTGTCCATATAGCTACAGTGGATATAAAGGCTACACACCCCTGATACACTGCCTGGTATTTGTGCAATTGGAACATGACACTATAATAACTCATTTCATAACAATTCCCATCTGTAGTGTGACATATTGCCTGTACAATTCAATTGAAAACATAATAATCAGGTCTGTGAAAACATATGGAAATAATACTCAGTATAATAAGCTAGTTGAATGAGTGTGCACACCCTTACACTGATATGTTGTGTATGTGCCTCTGGAGATGGTTGCAGCATTCATCCATCTTGGTCTGGACTCTAACATCATGGCACATCATCACTTGGCAATAGTTTGTCACCTTCCTAGAAACACCTTTGGTTGTATTTCGATGGAACTGTACAGGTTAGGGGTCACATAAAGATGAGAAACATTATGAAATGATCATCTGTGGTCTGATTGTCATACAGCACACATACCTGGCAGTCTAAGAGGGGTGTGTACACTTGTGATATCCACTGTATATAGGTGTGGATATAGCTGGTAGTAGTAGGCATGGACAGAGGGTCATAACTCTATTAGACTAATTATAGCTGTGTATACCTTATTCTAAATATATGCTTTGGTGGTGCAGCTGTAGCATTGTCGCCTCACAGCAAGAGGTTTCCCCGTTCGATTCTCGGCTGGAGTGCCTTCTGTGTGGAGTCTGCTTGTCCTCCCCATGGTCGAGTGGCATCTGAAAGACATGCGTGAATGGGCATGCCTTCGTTGAAGGTTGGGCATTGAGCTGGCACCTCGGCACCATAAAAATCTACTGCCAGTCATTAGCGGACCGGAGTTCCGCTGTGGCGACCCCTAACCGGGAAAAGCCGAAAGAAGAACATACCTTATTCTAAATATTATATCCTGCTACGTAACTGGTTGTTCCACTGTATTACACTGTTTATTTTGTACTGTAAGTTTTTATTATTTCCTCTGTTGCTTATGTCTGCACCGTAAGGTCTACTTCACTAATTTAAACTGCATCTCTATTTTTTCCTTTCTTCCCCATATGAACACCACTCAATTTTACTCCTTTAACTCAACCCACCCCTACGAAAGGCTCGCAACATTAACAGACTGCTGTGCATAATGCCTATAATCCTCCTGCAGTCTAATCTTTATTTAGACATTTTTTTCTAAATGAAACAAGATTAATATCTTTGTTAATTGTCTTACATAAGCTGGGAAATAGCGTTGTAGTGTTCTGCTCTGGAGCTCGCAGCACTAGCATTATCAAATTAGGATTCCTGTATAACTCCCCAACCAGAAATGAATACAGGGACAAACAAAAGTAATTCCAAGGGAACCAGATACTCTGAACTTACCCCATTTATTCTGCTTTTCTTGCTCTCCCTTGAATAAAGCTCAAAGATTGTCTCTGTAGTCTTGTGACATCTGGGCCCCACTCCATTCACCTCGCTGCACTCGGCTCATTCTGCTCCCCCTACCCTACCCCCATTTCCCACCCACCCCCACTACATCTACATTTATTCTAACCCCTTGTCACCGGACCACTCCCTACAGCCACTCATCTGCATCTACCCAAACCACACTCCCTAACTTTCTCCTTATACAATAATCCCACACAATAGTATCCTACCATACCTCTATGCCATTCTACCCCTTAGGCACAACACTACATACATCCAAAGACCACTTCCACACACTATGCAAGTCTTACTAACATCTCTCCTTTTAACCCTCACAATCCTAGTATATATTACATCCATACATACTAACACACCACTACCCCACACCACTTACCATACAACACATACCTCCACACCTATAGTAACCCACATAAACTTTCCAATAGTTCCCACTTTATTTAATAACAACTCAATACTATACATACATAATAAGTACATTCCACTATCCTACACTAGAAAAATATCATTAAAAAAAACACATAGACATAGTACAAACAATCAAACTTGCACTACTTTTAAGGAAATGCCTCCTAACCTCAGGAGATATTCACCCAAATCCATCATGCCCCATACCAAACACACATCAGATCTACTTATCATCAATCTTAACTCTTGGAGTATATCAAACAAACTTCCTCACTTACACGCATTCATAACCCACTACTACCCTGACATTCTAACCATAACAGAGACCTGGCTAAAACCTAGCACCCAGAGTGAAGAAATTCTCCCTCCAGGATATAATATCCTAAGACTAGATAGAGTGGGAAAGAAGGGAGGGGGTGTTTCAATTCTCTATAAAAACACACTTACTCTCCAACCTCTACAAACTCCTCTACCTAAATTTCATAATGCTGAGACCTTAGGCTCTGTGCTACTGCTAAACAAGAAAAAGAACATCAATATTCTTTGTGCTTATATCCCTCCAGGTAATAACTCTCCAACAATTGAAGAAATTTTACAATGGACAAGGGATAACCTCCCACAAGTGACTATTTTACTAGGTGACCTAAATACTGATTGACTAGCCTGCAACTCCAAAAATCCCACTAACCACATCAACCTATACAGATTCTCTAAACTCATTCATGAACCCACTAGAGTAGATAAAAAATCCCAAAAGAAATCTACACTAGATTGGACACTGGTAAACTGCCCTGAACATAATTACCAAATAGGTTGTCTACCAGATGGACTTAGAGACCACCTCCCAATATTCCTCCTACGGAAACTCACAAACTTACCCAAAACCATACTTTATAGACTAGTTAGAGATGATCACAATGTAAACCCACAGGATCTTAACACTACTTAAAAAAAATAACTGGGAACCATTACACACCCATGATTTAGACCAAGCAGTTGACTACTTTAATAGTACTCTTACTAATATCCTTAATTTAGTAACCCCCATAAGAAAACTTAGAGCTAAACTACATTATGCTCCATGGCTCATGGCTTAGTAGGTCCACTACAGCCTTATTAAAGTCCAGAGATAAGGCATGCAAAACTGGGAAGAAGGATAACACTAGTCTATCCAAACAAAACTATCAACAACTTAGGAATCAAGCCAAAAAACAAAGCTTGATAAACAGAACTACTTCCTAGGTATCCAAAAATAACATTCAAAAGACCCCCAAAGGTTTTGGCATGCAATTAACTCCCTAGTAAAACCTGGCAAAACCACCATGCCAGCTACTACTTCCACCAATACAAGTAGCAACATAGCCTCCCAATTCAATCATCACTTTACTGAATTCATTAAATCATTATCCACCCAACTATCCAAACATAGCTATTCATCCATGCCAATAACAACTCCTAACAAAACAACTTCCTTCACACTCTCACCTGTCCCAACCTCTACAATAAAAATATACCTCTTAAAACTAAAACCCACTGCTCTTATAGCAGATGGTATACCAGCTAATTTCCTAACAAATGGCCACTGACTCCTTATCCTACCCTGTCTCAATCCTTATCAACAGCTCCATACAGGATGCCTATATCCCTCAACTGTGGAAAATCTCATACATTATTCCCCTTTATTAAGGTGGCAGTTCCTATGATTTCTCAAACTACCACCCCATTGCCATTTTGTCTGCTTTATCAAAGATACTAGGGAATGTATTCACTCTCAGGTCATGCATTTCCTAAATACAAACAATCTCCTCTCCACTAAAGAACATGGCTTCCGACCACACCAAAGCACAACTACCACTCTTCTCTCTTTTATGACTCTGGCTAACCGACTGTAAGAATATGCTCAACAAAATATTAAGGCTGAAAGTAATTCTGTTACAAATATGCAACATAAATAAGGAATAAAATAAAGCTTGCTTAAATGTAAAAATAGTTTGTAATATGTGATTAGCATCCATACTAAATGACTGTGGCTTGAAAAATAAGGAACTTGCTTAATGGACATGTTTTCATACAGAATCAGTAAAAATGTAAAAGCTGACCTCTTATGTATGCATTACATTGTCAGTAAGAGCAAAAATGTAAAAAGAGGATGTATGATTTCACATTGCCAGGAAAAAATGTAATCTGGTTCCTTAAAAGCTAGACAACAGGAAAACAATCTGCATCATATGACATTGTTAAGTAAGAAAGTTTGAAGGCAGCATTTGCACAAGAACAAATGTTTTCATACAAAGAGCAAAAATGTGACATTGTTAAAAATAATATCATCAAGTCAGCATCTGCAACAGGATAAGCAATTCTCCAAAATAGAATACCAAGAGGAAATCTATATGTGTGTGCCTGACTAGAACAGTACATAAGATCTGTATTAATTCAGTTATGTTAGAGATATCTGTGTATGGACACATTTGTTCCGAGGTAATGTTATATCTCTGACATCATCCATGTTAAAGACGTAAAGTAGAACAGTACTTGAAGCTGTAAAGTTAGTCCATGTGGTTTGTTATAAAAAGTTGTTACTGCTCTGAGTTTGGTGCTGCAAAGTATATTCTCTCATCAGTGTATATTCTGCAAGTTTCTGTATGCTTTATTAGAAAGGCTCACCCAGACTCTGCTACACTTTGCTGTGAAGGAAAGGTTAGTTTTCTTTTTATTTGTTGTATTTTGTATTAGTTTATTGCCATTTTATTTTTTGAATACTGTGATTTGTTTTCTTTACCTTGTGTTTCACTTGTATTCTGCTTTTAACTGCATATTAAACCTTCAAAAGAGACCACAGCTCTGTCTCTGGCAAGTCAGGCAGAAATTAGAACTGATCAATTAAGGACTCATACATAAGATAGAAGAGGTTACTTACAGTTAATCATTTGTGAACTGAGGGGTGGAGCTAGGAACTATACCTTCTATTTAAGGGTTAAAATAAAACATTTCAGAGCTTTATTAGAAAGGCTCACACAGACTCTGCTACATTTGCTGTAAGGGAAAGGTTAGTTTGCTTTTTGTTTGTTGTATTTTGTATAAGTTTATTGCTGTTTTATTTTTTGAATACTGTATTTTTTTTCTTTACCTTGTGATTCACTTGTATTCTGCTTCTAACTGCATATTAAAACTTCAAAAGAGACCACAGCTCTGTCTCTTGTTGGTCAGGCAGAAATTAGAACTGATCAATTAAGGACACATACAAAAGATAGAAGAAGTCACTTAAGGTTACTCATTTGTGAACAGAGGGGTGGAGCTAGGAACCATACCTTCTATTTAAGGGGTAAAATAAAACATTTCAGAACTTTATTAGAAAGGCTCACCCAGACTCTGCTACACTTTGCTGTGAAGGAAAGATTAGTTTGCTTTTTATTTGTTGTATTTTGTATTAGTTTATTGCCTTTTTATATTTTGAATACTGTGATTTATTTTCTTTACCTTGTGTTTCACTTGTATTCTGCTTTTAACTGCATATTAAAACTTCAAAAGAGACCACAGCTCTGTCTCTTGTGAGTCAGGCAGAATTTGTTCCCACCCACCCACCCAACCTGTTACTATTATGTTCTTAAATACCACTGTCTTTGCCTCTTATGTTAATTTGACCATGTATCTCATTTCCTCTCTACTTTCACTGGCTTGTGTGAGTAAGCACAAAATTATCATTTTGTGAAATCACTCCCCTTCAACTATTTAAATTTATTGGCCATCCTACTGTATTCCTTAGTACCAGAATACAAAAGTGATCACCCCCTTTCAATCTATCTTGCTGTTTTAAAAATAGAGACTCTCCACTACAACTTAACTTTTTAGACAGGTAAAACTTACTTTCACATCTAACTTCTCTAGTGCACACTGCAGTGTTTAGGATAAACCAATTTTTTCATCTTACCTTTAAGCATCCCTGTGACTAGCACTTGCTCTAATACCTGCTGGAAAGCACTAGTAGACCTTAAACTGATACAAGCACTCAACTCTCCTTATTTATAAGGAGAAATTAATCATAGGCACTAAACAGCCAAATAACTGCAAAGTACCTTGCTAAGGGAAGGGAAAACAGCTCCTTTACTTTTCAAAAAAAGCACCAAACCAGGCATGTCCAAGGGTCAGCTTCCAGTGAATTCTCCTGTCAACCTGATGAATCTGGGCATACTGGGGCAATGCAGCAATTGCCTCATGTACACAGACAACCCTCTCCTCCTACCACCCAACACTACAACCTGTGAGAGATGCACTTGCATAGTCAAACTGGAAGCAATGCTCTCTCCACCTAAGATTGTGCTAGATAGTCAAGAGAAGAAGGTTAACACCCACACTACACTTCAAGCAACACATAGCCCTTCTAAACTCACACCAGCAACACCCACTGATAGCAACACTAAAACCACATATGCAGAGGCCCTTAACTGTAACCTGCCCAAGAAACAAGGACCTCAGAAGCTGAAACGCAAGCAAACACCAATCATAACCAAAGTGTCACATAGCTCACAACACCAGTGTGCCACCCAGCAACAGCCTCTAAGGCAAGACAATGTACCTAACACTTTAGTCATAGGTGACTCTATAGTCAGGCACACTGATGTCCCACTCACCAGGCTGAACAAGGAGAAAATTACAGTCAGCTGCCTGTCGGGTGCCAGGATTCACCACATAATGCATGCTCTCAAGTCACTCCACAACAAGTACCATCATTGTCTATGTTGGCTCCAAAATAGAATACCAAGAGGAAATCTATATGTGTGTGCCTGACTAGAACAGTACATAAGATCTATTAATTCAGTTATGTTAGAGATATCTGTGTATGGACACATTTGTTCCGAGGTAAATGTTATATCTCTCACATCATCCATGTTAAAGACGTAAAGTAGAACAGTACCTGAAGCTGTAAAGTTAGTCCATGTGTTACTGCTCTGAGTTTGGTGCTGCAAAGTATATTCTCTCATCAGTGTATATTCTGCAAGTTTCTGTATGCTTTATTAGAAAGGCTCACCCAGACTCTGCTACACTTTACTGTGAAGGAAAGGTTACTTTTCTTTTTATTTGTTGTATTTTGTATTAGTTTATTGCCATTTTATTTTTTGAATACTGATTTGTTTTCTTTACCTTGTGTTTCACTTGTATTCTGCTTTTAACTGCATATTAAACCTTCAAAAGAGACCACAGCTCTGTCTCTTGCAAGTCAGGCAGAAATTAGAACTGATCAATTAAGGACTCATACATAAGATAGAAGAGGTCACTTACGGTTAATCATTTGTGAACTGAGGGGGTGGAGCTAGGAACTATACCTTCTATTTAAGGGTTAAAATAAAACATTTCAGAACTTTATTAGAAAGGCTCACCCAGACTCTGCTACACTTTGCTGTGAAGGAAAGGTTAGTTTGCTTTTTATTTGTTGTATTTTGTATTAGTTTAGTGCCTTTTTATATTTTGAATACTGTGATTTATTTTCTTTACCTTGTGTTTCACTTGTATTCTGCTTTTAACTGCATATTAAACCTTCAAAAGAGACCACAGCTCTGTCTCTTGCAAGTCAGGCAGAAATTAGAACTGATCAATTAAGGACTCATACATAAGATAGAAGAGGTCACTTACGGTTAATCATTTGTGAACTGAGGGGGTGGAGCTAGGAACTATACCTTCTATTTAAGGGTTAAAATAAAACATTTCAGAACTTTATTAGAAAGGCTCACCCAGACTCTGCTACACTTTGCTGTGAAGGAAAGGCTAGTTTTCTTTGTATTTGTTGTATTTGTATTAGTTTACTGCCTTTTTATATATTGAATACTGTAATTTGTTTTCTTTACCCTTTGTTTCACTTGTATTCTGCTTTTGACTGCATATTAAAACTTCAAAAGAGACCACTGCTCTGTCTCTTGTGAGTCAGGCAGAATTTTTTCCCACCCACCCAACCTGTTACTATTATGTTCTTAAATACCACTGTCTTTGCCTCTTATGTTAATTTGACCATGTATCTCATTTCCTCTCTGCTTTCACTGGCTTTAAAAATTATCATTTTGTGAAATCACTCCCCTTCAACTATTTAAATTTATTGGCCATCCTACTGTATTCCTTAGTACCAGAATACAAAAGTGATCACCCCCTTTCAATCTATCTTGCTGTTTTAAAAATAGAGACTCTCCACTACAACTTAACTTTTTAGACAGGTAAAACTTACTTTCACATCTAACTTCTCTAGTGCACACTGCAGTGTTTAGGATAAACCATTTTTTTTTCATCTTACCTTTAAGCATCCCTGTGACTAGCACTTGCTCTAATACCTGCTGGAAAGCACTAGTAGACCTTAAACTGATACAAGCACTCAACTCTCCTTATTTATAAGGAGAAATTAATCATAGGCACTAAACAGCCAATAACTGCAAAGTACCTTGCTAAGGGAAGGGAAAACAGCTCCTTTACTTTTCAAAAAAAGCACCAAACCAGGCATGTCCAAGGGTCAGCTTCCAGTGAATTCTCCTGTCAACCTGATGAATCTGGGCATACTGGGGCAATGCAGCAATTGCCTCATGTACACAGACAACCCTCTCCTCCTACCACTCAACACTACAACCTGTGAGAGATGCACTTGCATAGTCAAACTGGAAGCAAAGCTCTCTCCACCCAAGATTGTGCTAGATAGTCAAGAGAAGAAGGTTAACACCCACACTACACTTCAAGCAACACATAGCCCTTCTAAACTCACACCACCAACACCCACTGACAGCAACACTAAAACCACATATGCAGAGGCCCTTAACTGTAACCTGCCCAAGCAACAAGGACCTCCGAAGCTGAAACACAAGCAAACACCAATCATAACCAAAGTGTCACATAGCTCACAACACAAGTGTGCCACCCAGCAACAGCCTCTAAGGCAAGACAATGTACCTAACACTTTAGTCATAGGTGACTCTATAGTCAGGCACACTGATGTCCCACTCACCAGGCTGAACAAGGAGAAAATTACAGTCAGCTGCCTGTCGGGTGCCAGGATTCACCACATAATGCATGCACTCAAGTCACTCCACAACAAGTACAAATATGACTCCATCATTGTCTATGTTGGAGTGAATGGCCTGAGATGTACCTCCCTGGACTACATGAAAAGAGACATGGAGGAGCTCTTAGATCATGTGGCCCAGGCAGGTATGACCCTAGCCCTGAGTAGCATCCTGCCTTTGCCCAGAATGATACCACAATATAAGGACAAAATGACTGATTTCAACAATTGGCTAAGCTTCTGGTGTCATTCAAAGGGGATCCAGTATCTGTTGGCCTGGGATGACATGATCGACAGACCACGATGCTTTGCCAGAGATGGTCTGCACCTGTTGCCCCTGGGATTCAGGTTACTGGCTAAGGCTCTTGCCAACCCTATAGTGCCTATTTTTAGGCAAAGTTCAAAGGACAAAACCACCACAATAACAGGTACAAGCATGCAAAATCTGAAGGTAATGTTACTCAGTGCTAGAAGTCTAAACCTCAAAATGCACACTCTCGAGGCACTCCTAAAAATAGAGAACATCGATATCTGTGCAGTAACGGAGACCTGGTTCAAGGCTCCAGAGAGCACCCCTGCAATACCAGGCTACAACTCTTACCGCACTTTTTGGCCACCAAACCAGGATCGAAACACTAAAGGTGGAGGAGTGTCCATATTCACCAAGGATATTCACACCACCAGACTAGTAGCCCAACACAATGCGTCTGAAAATTTCCAGGTGCGACTAACATTAGGTAAGACTACAATCCAAATTTTAGCTTGCTACAGACCCACACCATGCCCCAAAATTCTTACTACACCTTTCTAAACATGCTGGAAAATATTAAGATACAACCAAACACCCTAATACTGGATGATTTCAACTACACTGCCATTAACTGGGAAAACTACTCGTGTACCAACACCTTTGCCCAACGGTTCTTAGAATTCATAAATTCCAACACCCTGGATCAACTAATCCATAGTGCCACAAGGGGTTCCAATATACTAGACCTGGTTATTACCAACATGGGAAATCGATGCTCCACACCTATGGTCATCACCTCATTGGTCAAGTCAGACCATAAGCTAATCACCTTTAACATCCACATCCCACCCTTACTTCCCAGTTAGGAAACCTCCATAAAAAACTTCTCCAAAGCCAACTTCATGCTACTCAAGTCAGACATGACAAACTTCACGACACCCATGCAGACAGGAACTGAAAGTTCGAATGCTGAGTCCTACACTAAGGCACTGTACGAGCACATCCACTCATGCATGAATTGTGCCATCCCAAATAGAACCAAGATGCTCTCCTCCAAAAAAAGGAAGCCAATCTGGTGTTCCCCTGCCATAAACAAACTTTACAACAAAAGGAAGAAACTGTTGCAGAAAAGAGGAAAATCCTACAATGCAAAAAATTCCCTTACAGCATCATTAAGAAGCTGGGATCCCGAGTAAAATCCTCCAAAGCTAGTTACAAAAATAAAATTGCCAAAGATTCCAAAGACAACCACAAGGCATTTTATAACTATGTCAAGAATCTAAATGGCAATGCTCAGATCTGCTCTGAGCTACAACAGAATGGCATTAAATATACTGATCCCAAAGATATTGCCAATATCCTAGGAGATTGATTCAGTACCAAATTCACCCCCCTCTCACTCCATAAACGGCCCATCTCAATACCAGAAGATTGCCAAATTCCGATAATAATGGCCACACAGGTAAAAAATGCACTCTCCAAAGCTAAGAATACAGCATCCATGGGACCAGATGACATCCCGGGCTGTGTAATACATGAACTACAGATGACTGCAAACTGGGAGCCATTATTGAATCCCCATATTATGTGGATACTCTACAAAAGGGCCTTACAGAAACAGATGTTTGGTGCCAGCTCAATGCCAAGAAATTTATAGTTATCCCCTTTGGGAAAAAACATGTACCCATGAATTACTACATAGGTAGCAGTACACTAAAGACCAAAAGTGTGATAAAAGACTTAGGGACACGGGTGGACAGTAGTCTCACCTTCAATAACCACATCACCACAACAGTCAGGAAATCCTTCTATGTGGCACACCTCATCACTAAGGGCTTTTCATCCAGAAAAAAGGAGGTCATTGTCCCACTGTACTCATCCCTCAATAGACCCTTATAGAATACAATGCCCCATTTGGTATGTACCTCTCAAGACATCTGCAACAACTGGAAAGGCCACAGAAAAACCTCACTAAAAGAATCACAGGCCTAAAGCAAATGCCCTATACTAACCATCTTAAAAAACTCCAGCTATACTTTGTCACATATCGTCTACTTAGAGGTGATCTCTGCTTAACATACAAGGCCATGTTAAACCCAGAGCTGTTGGACATGCTACACTTAAAGAAATCCCAATCCCTCATAGCCACACGTTCCAGGGATCTAAACCTTGTCATCACAATAAACAAAACATGCTGGAGGGATATGTTTCTGACCCAGAGACTCCCCAGACTCTGGAATAGACTGCCCATACATGTCAAGCAGAGCGCCTCCTTGGCCCTCTTCAAAAGGAACCTTGATGATTGGATGGGAGAAAGGAAATTCACCCATGGGATCACGTAAGTCACCCTGCTAGACAGGGGTCCAGGGAAGTAAATAGTGTGAGAAGAAATAGCCAGGGAATTGTTTTGGCTAGGCTTGTATAGGCTCTAGGGCCAATAGCCTAGTGCCAACCTATGAACCTATAAACAGAAGTACTCCAGTTTATGCAGCTTGCAGTAGTAATGTTTTTTTAGGCGTCTGAATCCAGATTGAGCCTGAAGTTCAGGAAAGTTGCAGTGCCATTAATTCTTCAAGAAAGGTGGACATCTACTTAATGGCATTTCGCTGCCTGTTGTGTTTCCCCAGCTTCTCAAGTGACTTTAAAAAATTTCCAGCCATCAGCAACAACAGCCTGATCACCTGTTTTTTTTTTTGCTAACTGGTAAGACTTTTTTCTATGTCCCACTGTACTCATCTCTCATTAGACCCATTATAGAATACAATGCCCCATTTGGTATGTACCTCTCAAGACATCTGCAACAACTGGAAAGGCCTCAGAAATACCTCACTAAAAGAATCACAGGCCTAAAGCAGATGCCCTATGCTGACCGCCTTAAAAAACTCCAGCTATACTCTGTCGTGATATCGCCTACTCAGAGGCGATCTCTGCTTAACATACAAGGCCATGTCAAACCCAGAGCTGTTGGACATGCTACACTTAAAGAAATCCCAATCCCTCAGAGCTACACGCTCCAGGGATCTAAACCTTGTCATCACAATAAACAAAACATGTTGGAGGGATAGGTTCCTGACCCAGAGACTCCCCAGACTCTGGAATAGATTGCCCATACATGTCAAGCAGAGTGCCTCTTTGGACCTCTTCAAGAGGAACCTTGACAATTGGATGGGAAAAAGGAAATTTACCCCAGGGATCACGTCAGTCACCCTGCTAGACAGGGGTCCAGGAAAGTAAATAATGTGGGAAGAAATATTCAGGGAATTGTTATGGCTAGGCTTGTATAGGCCCTAGGGCTGATAGCCTAGTACTAACCTATGAACCTATGAACCTATGAATGCTAGTAGATGTAATTTGAACATGTGTAAGCCAAGCTTTAGTAAATTGTAATGTTGGTATACATAGCACATTAGTAAATGTAAAACCTTATTAGGGCAAGTCGATAGGCATTATGCAAATGTATCACAATATTTGACTGGTATCTCAAATAAAACCCATGTCGGGTATGACAAATGTTTATTGTGTAATTCAACAAAACCTGCATTTTTTGTGCCATGTCATAACAAAGTATTGCATGATATTACTAAAAAAATAGAGTGTGAAGACAGACCTTTTCATGATAAAAAATTAACCAAGGGTAAAGTGTTTCTATTATATTCAGATGTTAAACAGTTATGTCCTGTCACCACATGTGAGTCAAATCAGTTACTGACAGGACCTCTAGTACATCTTGTTACAAAAGAATGTAATAAACTTCTAAGAGACAGACACAATAAGTTCAGGAAGCTTAAACAAGTTATACAAACAGTTTTTCAAAAGTGCATAGGAGTTTCAAATTCAGCACAGCTTACTAAAAATGTCAAAAAGACCATGCAACATTACAGGAAACTCTTTAACAGCAGTTACAAGATAAAGGAAATAAATTAGCTGAACTGACAGAGACTGACTTCCCGCATTTAACAGCTGAACTTAAGAAAACATTGGTAAAGAGAAGGAAACTAAAGCTGATCTGTACAAAAGAGATATATTTTATAATAAGTTTGTGTTTTAAAAATGGTTAAGCATACATGGTAGGATGATAGAATCTGATGTCTAGACAAATCATTCTCAAATGTTTAAAATTTCCATTCAGTTATTTATCATTACTAAAGTAAAGTAGAGCATATGACTGTCATTCTTAGCATAGTTAAAAGGTAAACAAAACTGTTGTAGTGTATACAATCAAATAAAAATAGTTAATGACAGTAAAGATTTAAAGTCATAAGACTGGCATGCATGTATTTTCTTTTCATATACAGTACATCTGTTACAATGCACAAGAATAACAGGCAGACAACAGCAAATATAAATAATGTAAATATAAATGTGTTAGTTAAGCTGTCTATTTTTTTTACAATTTTTTATAATTGTATAGTAACACCATACCAAACAGTTAAAGTTCTGATAGACAATTTTAAAAAGAAATAAAATCACAGATGGTATTAGTCAAGTAGTCTTTGTAAAATGAATGGCAGAGCAGTTAAATAAATAAAAAAATACTGAAATCAAAATTAAGCTAATTGTAAAGTAATGTCTAGCTATGTTATAAATGCATAGTTATGCAAATCACAAATACTTACTATAATTATAAGTGTTTTATAACTGCATTTTACTATCATCAAGTTGCAAGTGTATTAACAAATAATTAAAATAAAAATGCTAAAAGAGTTAAATATAGCTACAGTGTGTAAAATGTGAGCTCAGACCTTCCTAGATAATCTGTTTGTAGGTAAATGTTAAAAGTAAAAAAAAAAACTCAGTTACATCAAATATAGCCAGCAGATGGGTTATAGTATACATACAGTTCAAATAAAGTATACAGGAGGGTACAAATAACTACTACTAGTAGTAGACAGCAAAGGTAACAGAAAAAAATATATTCTGTCATTAAAAACAGCCAAAAAATGATCAAATAACCAAAGTGTTGGGCTGACATTCATTATAAAGCAAATAAACAATACTGCAATACTACAGGGGGAGGGGTGCTTTCTCAGTTTTACACTGACTGTGTGAGCAGTATTGCAAACGGGTCTAAAATAAAGCTACAGGAAGAAATAATATCTCAATCCTTCTTGACAATACTCTTTTAGGGGGAGGGTAAAAACAGGTATTAGTGTATTAGAAATACTGGATTAAACCTGACAGGATAAGATATTTTAGAAGTTGCTAATAGCTATCATAATAGTTACTATTATTGTTTAGTATTAAATTGTATTTACAACCTGCTAAACTGTTAAGGTATGCAAGAGATGGCTTAAAATTGCTTTATTAAAGCTAAACAAGAGTAAAGATATGTAAAAATTGAGCAAGAATGGTCACTATTTCTAATATGTTTTTGGCAAGACAATGTTGGTATGCAAAAGCATGAATGTTTTTAATTTCTGGGTATGTAGTTGCCTTTAGTGGCAATTCCACTAGATATTTCTAAAGAGACATAAACATTTTCCAAGATTTTGCTTGATGTTAATATTACTACATTTGTAAGATTAGACTAACTGTACTTTACAGTCTCTTTATGTACAAATACAAAATAATTCAGTACAAATTAAATTAATGTCTAGTAATAAATATGTGTGAAAAACCATGTTTTTAAAAAATGGGTCCAGAATAGCTACTAGATTGAAATGCATGAATAGCAAACAGTCTGTCTAAATACATACTGTATAGAATACATTGTAATAAGTTCAAAAGCAATTTGTCAAGTTGTAATATTATCACTGGTTTTAAGATAGAGTTTTATTATTGGTTTTTGGACCATCATTTTATCTGTACTAGTATTGGTTACCCCAGTTAGAGGAAAATTATATTAAAATATTGTATTCATACAGCTAATGGACTAATATGTACATAGCATTCTTTAGTGTATAAATCATGTTTTTTAAAATCATTAAGTATTAAATATACTGAAATGATTGCATTCAAATATTTATTATCTAAGCCCAGTTCAGTACTTTACGAAGGTGTTAATGGGCAGTTCAGAGACATGAGCACAATGTTATGGTTAAAATAACATTGAAACTATATATTTTCAGCAGTGTATAAATGCTTGCAGTAGCACATAGTTTTTGTCTCTTACAGATATTAGTCTATCTCTAATCGTTTGATACTAATAAAAGTAAAGAGTTAATTCAACAGTTGCAAAGAGTTAATAAAAGAGTATTAAGTCATAAATAAAATTCTGTGATTGCAAAAGAATAAATTAATCAAGTTAAAACTAAAGCAGACACAGCTCATAACTGATAAAATATTTTCACAGAATAGTCTTCCTAAGAAAAAGTTGTTAAATACATTCAGTTTTGGTAGTAATACTTGATAGCATTGTATTAACTATGCAAAATTGCATTTTGACTTGTATCAAAAGAAGACTAAAGGTTTTGTTTCTTAATGTGTTTTCTATATAATGTAATCAAAAATACATATCAGTATAAAGTGTTTTGAGTACGTTAAAAAATAAAAAGAGGGAATTGTAAGATTATGCTCAACAAAATATTAAGGTTGAAAGTAATTATGTTACAAATATGCAACATAAATACAGAATAAAATAAAGCTTGCTTAAATGTAAAAATAGTTTGTAATATGTGATCAGCATCCATACTCAGTGACTGTGGCTTGTAAAATAGGGAACTTGCTTAATGGACATGTTTTCATACAGAATAAATAAAAATGTAAAAACTGACCTCTTAGGTATGCATTACATTGTCAGTAAAGAGCAAAAATGTAAAAAGAGGATGTATGTTTACACATTGTCAGAAAAAAAGCTAATCTGGTTCCTTAAGGGCTGGAGAACAGGAAAACAATCTGCATCATATGACATTGGTAAGTAAGAAAGTTTAAAGGCAGCATTTGCACAAGAACAGATTTTTTCATACAAAAAGCAAAAATGTGACATTGTTAAAAATAATATCAAGTCAGCATCTGCAACAGGATGAGCAATTCTCCAAAATAGAATACCAAGAGGAAATCTATATGTGTGTGGGTGACTAGAACAGTACATAAGATCTGTATTAATTCAGTTATGTTAAAGGAACACACACTTGTTCCGAGGTAATATTGTATCTCTTACATCATCCATGTTAAAGAAGTAAAGTAGAACAGTACCTGAAGCTGCAACATTAGTCCGTGTGGTTTGTTATAAAAAGTTATTTGTTACTGCTCTGTGTTTGGTGCTGCAAAGTATATTCTCTCATCAGTGTATATTCTGCAAGTTTCTGTATGCAATAGACTGTGAATGCAACTATAATCAGACTCTGATTTCAGCAAAACCCAGCCAGCAAGACTGAGTGTCTTAAGACTTCAGAGCCACCACAGTAAGAATCACAGTAACAGCACCCTGCTTTAGAATCATAAAATTAATTTTTCACCAACATAGAAATATTAACAATTTCATACCTGCTGTACCTCTCTAAAGCATTTGGCATGGTTTCTCACTGCATACTAATAGATACACTAAACTCTTTATCCTATGCCCCTGACACTATTGCCTGGTTTCAAAATTATCTGACAGACAGCAATCTCTCCAATGGCAGGGTTTTCTATCACCTTTACTTCCATCCACCATAGGTGTACCTCAAGGTTATATATTGGGTCCACTTCTCTTTTCAATCTTCGTCAATAATCTGCATACCTCTACCCTGAATGCCTCACTCATACAGTATGCAAATGATTCAACCCTAATCTGCTCAGCCCATCTCTTACCACTCTACAACAACAACTCACTCAAGAATCCTTTACCTCAGTGGAAAGTTGGATCACATATATCCAACTTATCCTAAATCCCAATAAAACTAAATTACTCATATTTGCCCCTAACAAATCAAAAACCTCTCCTTTCTCCTTCTCTATCTCTTCCAAAAATGGTACTATCAGTTCACCCTCTCCCCATACCATACTCCTTGGTTTTGAAGTAGACAATAACCTCCACTTTGACATCCATATCTCTCAAACTATCAAAAAGATACACAAAAAATGGGTACCCTATATAGACATAAAAACTTTCTGTCAGATCAAGCTTGGGTCACCCTAGCCTAAACTCATCTTCTGTCCATATTATTGTATGCAGCACCAATATTGACCCATGTCAGAATATCTGACCTTGACAAACTTGAGTCTTGTTATAACAAAAGTGCCAAGTTTGCTAATAACTCCACCTTTAGAACCCATCATTTTATACCTCTAAGGCAACTGCAGTGGCTTGAACTCCCACAGCTATTAACTTTCCACCAACTAGTCATTGCATATAACATTCTAAAACATCCTGACAAAACTCCAGCACTAAGGCAATTACTGACTCACTATACAGCAAAGTGCGCACTCTGCTCTGCCAACAAATCACTCCTCTCTATCTCCACAGCCAATGACACTGCAGGGAAAGCTCTATTTTTACACACTATAGCTAAAGGTTTGAATAACCTCCCCATTTCTGTGACTTCTTCATTAAATACTACACAATTCAAAAACTTTCTTAAGTCTCATTTTATAAGTTCATGGCTTTGTCCATGTGTTACCCAATCCTACAATATGCTTTCTCCATCTTTTTCTTTCTCTCCTACTTTAGACCCTCTGTAAGCATGGTATTGATAAATGGTATCCCTTATCCTTGATATGTAGTGTTGTAGTGATTTTTGTCCTATTCACAGCTAACAAAATGTATATATGTAAATTTTCTTTTTTTTTTTCTATTATTTTTTTTTTTCTTTTCCTCAAATGCTGCTATGATGACTCTGTTTTCCTTTTGTATAATATTATTATTTTGTTAATTATGTGGAGCTTTTCTCCCCAGGCCTCCACTGTAAATGGACCTCATCCAGTCAGACCATCCTGGTTAACAAATGTAAAATAAAATAAATAAAAAAAAATAAAAACACAGGTGGATACTTCTCTGATTAATAGCTGAATATCATGCCTACTTTAGTACCAATATCAGTGTCAGGGCACTGCAACAACCAGTAGCTGTACACATTTCTGTCTGTTGTATGCACTGACACTGATATTACACACATACACAACATGCACAACCTATGTACCTGAATGCTTGAAACCCATGTGATTTTGTTTTGTGCCTTTCAGCTGAACATAAGCATACATACATGTGCTCAAGGGATACCTGGTATACATTTCTGTTGTATGTTAGTATGGCACACTGTAGATACAGTCTTGCCGCTCAATCATACTTTTCAACCTGCTACAGCAGTATGTCTGGACAATGGCACACATAAATGGGTGTCAAAGGGCACATCAGTATTGATACTGTATTAATATAGCTGCACCATACATTAGTACATTGATTGCACAGTAGGGTTTGGCATCACTGTGATAACCTGGAAGATGCCCAATAGTCATATGAAGGCTATTATGTTACAATGTCTTTGCTCACAGACCTGCCAATGATTTGGCTGACATAACACAGGTATATGTGTATGTGTCTACAGATATCAGTCACAAATGTGCTTATTGTCCAGCAGAACACTGTACAGTTGAATGTTATTAATTCAATATATCACATGCAGTTCAACATACATGTCTGCAACAGTACTTTACTATGCACATTCCCTCTATAGGTGTCTTAGAGTTGCAAGGCAAACATGTGTCATACTCATAATCACAGGTAACATGGATATGGAAAACATCCCACTAACTGGCCTAGCAGTGGCACAGTCACAACTGTTTGACAGACACCACTGCTATTGTTAAATATGAACTGTCCTTTCCCAGGGTGAGTCAGGCTCCTGAGCTGTGATCCCACCTCACAACCTCTCAGAGCATCACATCTGGACAATGCCTAAAATGATGGGGGGATAAATAGGGACAGACTTTAAATATTACTTTAAATATTCCTGTTACAAACATAGAACGTTTGTAGAATGATAAATTTAGCATTACAGTAAATATTCTTAAGGATGTGGAGTTTTAAACTCAAGTGTTTGTCATTACCTGATGACGTCAATCCTCAGCTATTTGCCAGAAAAGTACAGATCTCAGGAGGAACTGAGAAAAATACATGATGGTAAAATGTGGGCACTCTGTGAAGATCTGTACAGTTGAGAGGTATGTCTGTGATAACTCCCACTACAGAGAGGGTTAGATGCTATGGCCATAGCATCTGTATAGCTGGACATTAGTACAGCATGTCTTGTTGGGACATATATTCCTCCAAATCATATTTCCCATTATTACAGACCAAGTACTACAATCAGTTACTTGCTTACATGTTCCACTTACCTTTTGTCTTTCTTCTCTTTTCCACTTTATGTCTCATTGGTTATTTCTCTCTCTCTCTCTGTGCACTACAGGGATAGAGCTGGTTTGAATAGGTGGCAGCATGGCTTTTGTAGGTGATGCTCATGACTAGGTGATGACCTGTGCACCTATTGGGTTTCCCTACATGCTAATCACCTGCAGAGCAGCTGTGTAGTTCTTCCAATAGCCAATGTCATGGCAAAACACTCCTATAAATGAGTACTCCATGTGGGCGTTGGCCCTTTCCCATACTTGTGAGGAAGACATCCTGGAGTTGTGTGAGCTACTACCTCTTATAACAAGACTTGTGGAGACAAGACAATTAAATGGTGGGGAAGGTTCAAGACTTAGGAGCAGGATGTGAGTATTGCTGTTATATGTTTGGAATACTGCTAGTTTAAGAGGGTTTGTCTGCACATGCTACTTCTGCATGGGTTTTAGTCTGAAAAAGTTCTGTCTCTGCATAGCACTCAACATAATGGCCACAGGTTAGCCTGTAATGTATGGGCTGTTCCCCAGACAGTTGTTGTCCTGCAAATCAGTAGCATACTCTGGTGATTGCATTATGTAGATGGTAATATCCATTTGTTTTTCTGACTTTATATCTCTCAGAAAAGATATGTTACAACAAACCCTGTAACACTAGCAACTTTCTCCGTGTATAACAGCAATATTTCATGTATGGCCGTGTATTTGGGCTTCTGTCCACCAATTATGTCATGTTTTGTCCAAATGCTATACAGAAGTAGGTGGATAGGTATACTGGTCTTTCATTATTTAGTGCTGTAATTCCTTCTGAGGGGAATGGCTGGTAAACATGTTGAAGTCTGTACATTCAAGAGGTAGGTGTATAGAGAATGCACTAACATGGCCTTATTTTATGTGGGGGACAGTAATACGTTTTAAAACTAGGCTGTTATAACATGTCAGACATTTTACTGATAAGAAATATGTCAGTTCTATAGCTGTACATCTGAATAAATCTCACCATGGGGACAGTAGTGGGTCTCAAGGTACTGTTTCTGAAAATGTCTGTTCCTCAGTGTGATGAAACATGCATAAAAGGACAATTGTTATGTATAGACTCAATGTATTAATATTAACAGTGATACTTTATCCCATAGGGGTTAAATGACAAGTGTAATTGGAGGCTGTATATTCAATTATGTAATTAGGTGTTAATTGCTTCTTGTGACTAAGGCATGTATTTCTGGTAATGTTTACTCCTTGAAGGCTTTGGCCAAGACATCAGCGTATAATAAACATGTGCAAATTACTGGCTGGTTGAATTTTTCTTTGCTATGTTCAGACATTTTATATGTTTTGCTAAGAGGTTGTTGTATGTCTGGCCATAGTGTATGGCCTATCATGATTTTGTAGCAGTATGCTGTTCATTTATTTATTTGGATTGTGGGGGGAGGCAGATGTGTGTCATGCCTGCTTTTGCATCCAACTATATATATATATATATATATATATATATATATATATATATATATATATATATATATGGGTTACTTTTAGTACGTCGAAAGGCCACTACATCGAATTCCACTTCACCGACATGGTAGAACATTGACAAATGAAGAACCGAAGTTTCCTGCACGGTAAGTTACTGTTTGGCCATCCACCTGAACTTTGCCCCGTACCCCCACAGTAGTGCATTCTTGGAGTTGGAATATTAAGCTAGGGGGTGTGGGGGCAGTTTTTCAGTTCTGGATGGCCAAACGATAACTTACCATGCAGTAAACTTCAGCTATTCATTTGTCAGTGTTCTGCTGTGTCGGTGAAGTGGAATTCGATGTAGTGGGCTGTCGACATACTAAAGGTAACCTATATATATATATATATATATATATATATATATATATATATATATATATATATATATATAAATATATATGTCTGTGTGTGTGTGTGTGTGTGTGTGTGTGTGTGTGTGTGTGTGTGTGTGTGTGTGTGTGTGTGTGTGTGTGTGTCTATATATATATATATATATATATATATATATATATATATATATATATATATGTATATAATATGCATGAGCAGGTATGACCTACCCTTCACAAAACTAAATTGTGTGGGATCCTGAGTATGCAGATTCCCATATCCCTGTTTATTAGGTGCATGATGATGCTTTCCATAGCTTCGCATAACAGACTTGTCAGGCAGTTGGGGCAGTATGTCTCAGGGTCTGTAGTTGCACCTCATTTGTGAAGATGGGTGACTGTAGCAGTGCACAATTCAGTAGGGGCAAAGCCTGAGGTGAGGCTGTGCTTGAACCGAGCACACAGGTAAGGTGCCAGGTCACTCTGTAGTTCATGTAGAACACAGCCAGGGATATTGTCAGGTCCCATAGAAGCTATTTTATTGGCCTTGGACAGTGGTGTTTTAACCTGTGCTGTAGTAATATTGTGTGCCTGGTGGTGTACTGGTATTGTGATTGTTGCTTTGTGGGGGGAGTGAGGGGTAATGTTTTCACTCAAGTTTCCAGCCAGTATATTGGCATTATTTGTAGGCTCAGTCTGGGAGGTACCATTGTCTACTAGCACAGATTGCCATGGAGATTCTTTACATAACTGTATGAGGTCTTGTGGTTGTCTTTACTATGTGCTCCAATTCTGTTCTCACAGCTAACTTTGTAGTATTTGATGAGAGATCTCAGCTTTTCATTGAGGCTGATAAAGGTTTATTTCCTGTCTTGGGACTTCACCTTATTCCATATTGGTTCCCTCCTTCTATTGTACAGTTTCTTTATGGCAGGGGACCACCAGATCAGCGTCCTTGTTTGGAGGTGAGGGCCCTGGTTGTAATGGGTAAGGCAGTATCCATGAATTTGTGTACGTGATCATAGTGAATTTTTGTTTGATTCAGCTGTCATGCACCTAGTCTCTATTTGCATGGCTGCCATGAGGTTAGCCACCTCTGATTTTATGAGGCCATAGTTAGCTTTGGAAAGGCTTTTCATGGTAGTTACCTGTACAGGGGGGTAGGAGGGCTGAGGATTTCCAAAGGTGATTAATTTGTGTTCTGATATAACAAGGGAGGAGTTGACTATTGGCATAGAGCAACAGTCACCCATGTTAGGAAGGACCAGGTCAATGTGATGGGCATGTTACCTGTGCAGGGGTTGTATATACACACACACACACATATATATATATATATATATATATATATATATATATATATATATATATATATATATATATACATTTTCCATACTGTTGAATGACTGTGCTGCATGATATGTTTGAGGAAACATCAGACAAATCTACAGCTCAGATGGCTTAGTGATAAGTTGCTGTGGCTATGGTGTGCAGGGTTCAAGACTTACAAGGGCTGATTATTTTGTTGCTGGTCAGAACAAGGGCTGTTGGATACAGAGTGGTTAAGGCACTTTTAAGCAGTTGTAAGCGGGTTTGCGCGATGGTAAGCAATGGTAATTTCCAATTAAATATGCTTACAGACAGCCTTAAAAGTGCTTCATCTATGTAGGCATTGCTTAGTGCCACACAAAAAGGCTTAATCCCGCTTACTACTGTTTAAAACAGCTTACTCCCACTTACCCTCATGCTAATTTCTTTAAAAGAAAAGAAAAAAGGGGTGATAGGAAAGTGGTGAAAAAGGGGGCATGCAGAGGGAAAGACAATAGGGAAAGTAGCTAGGGATGTGCAGGACAGGTGTAGGGAAGGTCCATAGCTGTCGATTTCTTCAACAGCAACACCTGTGCATATATACTGAATTTGGAGGTATATTTGGACACTCAAATCCCTGAGAGAGGGGTGAGGACAACAATAATGTGTTGTGAAGCCAATTAGACCAGATTACATGTGTCCTGTGGACACGAGTGTGAAGTGGACAGCTATGTATGGGGCAAAATTGTTTTTGGTAACAGATTGCTCTTTTTTTTTTTATGGTGAGAGTGGGATGTTGGGGAAAGATAGTAGGTATATTTGGGGAGGTAGGTTGGGTAGGAAGACAGACAAGCCAGACAAGACAGCAAGACAGCATACAGGGGCGGTATGGCCCCCACCCATGGACAGTCACCACTGTACCTTCACGGCCCCAAAGATGGTTGTGCTGGTGGCTGAGCAGGAGGGGCAGGCTGACCCTCTAAATGTGCCATGTGGTCCTCAAGCTGGCGTAGCAGATCTCCAAATTCCTTGTGGAGCTCGCTACACACCAGACCCCGGACCTGGCTTTGATGACAGGATCCTGTCCAAGCCCGTGTCCGGGAGGGGGGACGAGCCCTATCCCCTGAGGCAGTTCCACCCAAAGGTGGTGCAGGACCAGCGGATGAGGAGGTCCCAGGGTGGGTCCCAGATGTGCTGGTGCCTGGTGCCATGGCCAGATAAGGCAGGAGAGGCAGATCCATTGGGGTCAGCCTTCCCTCACATGCTATAGTGTTGCAGTTTTAGGACATATGTTGGTTAGTAATGGTTAACACATTCCAGGATTAGTTATAACAGCGTGCATGAGTATTCCCATTAACCCAATATAACACCTTTGGAACATTTGCATATCAAACAGAACACATGCATATATGGAACCACAGTGGGCATTAAACCAGCATGCAGGTTACATAGATAGCAACAGGCCACCAATGATGGTATTTGAACAGGGAACATTAATTGGAATAAATGTCAACATTTTTAGAACAACAGGACACATGTCCCAACAGTAGGTTAGGTGGAAAACATACCCATTCATTTATGTGTTTACATTATTGGTGTAGATATGGTGGAGGAGAGAGAGAGATGTCAGTTAATAAATGTAGATTCTTGCAGTGGTCACAGCTTTAATGATCATTGCTCTACTCATTACTCTACAGGTATTATTACAACTATGGCCTTGGGTTGGGCAGTGGTATGTTTGTACATAGTATAATTACTGCCTTCTTATAGCTAGTTTGAACTTTCTCTTACCTGGTAGACCTGTGGAGGGAATGTTTGTTAATACTACATGACTGTTTCTACCCATATTCCCATAGTCAGGGTTACATATGTGCACTCATACTGTGTGTGTGTGTGTGTGTGTGTGTGTGTGTGTGTGTGTGTGTGTGTGTTTGTGTGTGTGTGTTACTGACACACTCTGCCTTGATTTCTATCAGTCACCCTGGTTGTCATTAGCAGGGACCTGTAGCTGTGACAGCATGACCCTTTTAAATATTTCTTATGGAGAACACTTGGTGTACGTACTTATCTTGCTGGCATTTGCAGCCTTGGGGTTGGACCGTGGGTGTTGGACACTGTATAACTACAGCCTTCTTATAAGCTACTTTATACCTTATCTTACCTGGGAGACCTGTGGAGGGAATGTTTGTTAATACTACCTGACTGTTTCTACATATTTTCACAAAATCTTAGTTGAAATTATGCTTTCAGCTTACTATCACTCCCGGGATTTGAACTGTGTCTGTTTCTGCTAAAAACATTACAAGTGGGTGTTTCATCACAGGGAGCTATTGAGACACTGTTATTTCATCCCTGAATGATTTCTTTCTCAGTCTCTCTTTGTTGTACAATCTGGCTTTGTATTTACAACATTACATACCTCTTCACATAGCACAGTGTGGAAAACAGTAGTAGTTACCTCAACATTACTATTCAGATATCAAATGTTGGTGCATGACATTTGTAATATCAGTTGAGCTCGCACCAACTTTGTCAGATGAGACTTGATTGTTTAATGCTTTCAGAGCTATAGTTGCTATGGATAACCTGTACACATTTCAAATCATACAATACCAGAGTAAACACAACCAGTCCAGGGTTTATATTTTTATTCACAAGCAATTACATTTTATTACTATATGACCTATATGAGACTATTACTGTAATATTGTCTGCTTTATTCAGTTTAAACCATACCCAGTTTTAATACTGCCAGGTGACATTTTACTCCTTTATATTTATTTGGCATGAATACTACAAGCTAGATTGTTACTCACCAGCCTCATGACACCGCCTTTGCAACCTGTTTGCATGGGCTTCCTGGTTTGCAACCCACTCAGCTGGAGCTGTAATGGAAATAGGGAAACATTTATGCATACCTATCCATCACATACACAGGCTGGACTTTGGTAAACAGTTATTGCTATAATTACTTACACACTGCTGAGACATCACCCCTCTGTCTTGCTTCTTGGACCCACTGTTCCAAGAGCTCTGTCTTCTTCCGCTTCAAGTCGGTATAGTGGTGCTGGACCTGCTCACCAGTCCAAGGGATACCAGTGGCACTGGTGAGATCATGGGCAAGACTTTCCCAGGCTTCCACTTTGTATTGGGATCCCTGGTATTGGTCCTGCAGCAGTCTCACTTCATGTTTTTTTACAAGGAGTCCTATCATGACCTTGGACTCATGTATGCCCCAGTGCTACGTCCTAAAGTGCATGCCTTCACCAACGCCTGTCATTCTGCCTGCATTGGGGAGCTACAACCAGTTATGAGCTGTATTCCCACCTGTGAGGTTTAAATAGGGCTATGTTCCTGCCCTGTACCATGATTGGACAGTTTTGAAATTGCTGAGCTAAGCTAAGCACCAGGAATATACACTCAGCAAGGTTGCCTATTGCTTAATAGGGTAGATGCTAAGCCCTGCTTACCAGTGCACAAATCCACTTGGATATGCTAAATATAATTTAAACTTTTAATTTCAGTGACACCTCACATTTGGAGCTGCTACACTACCCAGGTTAACATATACATAATATATTCACTAACTATTTATTAAAAATACATTTTGGATGTGTTTCACATATGAAAATGTATGGCCTGTTATGGAGCTTGAACTGTGCCTAACTGCATGCAAGGCAAACGCTCTAACCACTACACTATTCCAATTTCACTTTTTTTCTTTGTGTATAGTTCTACTTAACTTCTTTTGAAGTTTAAACGCTGCTATGCATAGCTGCACGACAGGCAAACCCACACAGCTACGCTTAAGCTTTATTCAAGACTAATAAAAAAAAAAAAAAAATTAAAACCTTTCATTTTTTAATTTAATTTTTGGCTTTGTCCATATTTCTTACTCTAATGGGTTAGAAAGTGTGTGTTTTAGACTTCATACCCTTCGGATGATTCATGCTGATGCAAAATCTGTTATTCTATCAACTGTCTAAGTTTGTACTAACAATATTTAAAAATTATCCCCCCTTTCTCCAGATTTCTTACTCTAACGGGTTGAGAGATGTGACGAGCGATCTCTCGCTCTTTTTAAATTGCCGTACAGCAGTTCTGGTGTGCAGGGGGCATGTGTATTGTCAGAGCACTGCTCTCAGACACACCCCCTGCATTCATACACAGAACTGTGTCCGTATTACTGCACGGCAACACGCCTTCATGAATATGCATGGTGTGCTGCCTTGCTGTAGGGGAACGGTCCCTTCCATGCAGGAATAAGCTATTCATGCACAGAAGTTTGCTGAATCTGACTGGCTGTATAATCGACCCAAAAAAATGAAAACGCAAAATTTCAAACAAACGGAACAGCGATTTTTTCCCAGGGAAACTTCATCCCCTACACCTCCCTATTTAAATATACTAACTCTGAGATCATACCACAGTGGAGTAAATGGCAATGTCCCAAAAATAACCCAGTGATTTTTTTTTTCTGGGAAAAAAAAATCGCTGTTCCATGTCTTCGGGATTTTGCAGTTCTGACATTTAGCTGTCGATTAAACAGCGTTCACTATATTAAGCATTCACTTACTTAATAGGGAACTGAAATCACATAGTATTATTATGTTTTTATATTAATGGGAGCTGCAGTGAAGGTATAAATAAGGCCATGAAATTTGGTAAAAGTCATCTGGGAGAAATGAACAACAGCTATTAGGAGGGGATTATTTCAACAAAAGTAGAATATTAACAGAATCCAGTTGGGTTTGATATATGAGGAGGCACTGGTTTTGGAAAGAACCTTATGATTAAGATGAGGTTTGTATGCAGTTGAGGGTTAAGGTCATGCCTCCATGTCTTTTGTCTGTTCTTGAGTCACAGAAGTAGTTTAATAATTGGAAACTGTGTTGAAAATCCTGGCTGTTGCTTTTTATATAAGATTCTGTCATTGCTGTGAAGGCTGTGGAGTAGCAAGATTTTATTTCTGATACTTCAGGCATTAATTAATGTGCACAAGATACTAGATGAAGAGTTGTATTGGGCTGATGATGTTATACATTTGACCTCAGATGATCTCTATGTTTCCTCTAATAAAAAAAATATCAGAATGGTAAGTGACAATGTATTAAGATGCTTAAGAAGCTACATGGGGAGTAGATGGGTTTTATGGGGCTGAGGATGATTAAATTCTGTGATCCCAATAGTTGCGTAGTAAAGGAGATGACATGTAACAAAGTGTAGGCACTAATGAGGAAGCAGCTGCTTAGGAGTGAAGGTAAAGGCTGTGGGACTGCATGGCAGACTTGTAAAAGAGTAGCTGTGTAAGGAAGTATGTTTGCAGTGAGGAGAGGGACACCTATTTAGAGGAAAGATTATTAAGGTGAGAATGCTAAGCATTTTGGTGGCTCAAGCAACAATGTCTGTTTTACTGTGATGGAAGATAGGTTAGGGAGGATGTTAAGCAATGGAGGGATGCACTGAGGTAAGAGACCTGTGAGCGTTGGTATAGTATTGCTCTTAAAGAGGCAATGTGGAGTTGTGCTGAGTAGAACTGAATATGAATGGACAGCAGGCAATTCATGGATGAAGCAGGATTGTAGAGTTAAGCATGAGCTGCTTATCAGAAGCAGATGGCAAGGGGAGAGTTCCTGGTAGCCTTAGGGGTAGTTATTAGGAGAGATTAGTTAGGCGCCTGTTTCAGAATATATATCTTGAAGAGAATGACAGGAAGAAGCAGGAAAGGGAAAAAAGAGACGTTATAAAATTGATAATCTGGCAGTTGTTTGGTAATTAGTGACAGAGAGGATGGTTTGCTACTCCAGCTAGCAGAAGTCAGTCAGTGAATATGTGCTCAGTTAGTCCAGGAAGCCATGTAAGACTGATGTTGAGTAATGTATGGTTAAATACAGTATAATAGAGGGATATGGACAGTCAATCACTGTACTCATAGATCAAGTAAAGAATTCTAAATGTGCAGGCTCTTTTCTTGTACTTCCCACCCCCATTTATAATCCACTCTTCCCCATTACTAACTCTCCTCTCTCTGCCTGTCTATCTGTCTCTCTGTGTCTCTCCTTTGTATTCCTCCAGTTTCCTGTTGGTGCCCTCCCTGCTGCCCTTTGTCTGCATTTTCTGTTTACTTACCTCCACCTGCTACCATCTCTATACCCTATTTCCTGCTCACACCTTCCTCTTATGACTGTCCCTTGGGGAAAGGAAAGTGGGCATCCATCCAACACAAACATATGCCTACATTCCCTCCCTAATCCCTTTCTTCCCTTCTCGTTGAACTTATGTGTTTTCCTCTGCTTGTTCTTCTCCTTTTTTGATTGTTTTATATATCAGTTGTATTCTCCTTTATAGCAATAAATGGGTAGAGCCCTTATTATGATTCTCAGTTATTCCTGAAGTGGCAGGTTGTTCAGCATGTGAATATATATTAGCACATGTATAATACATGCACATGGTTAGGCCCCTTAGGTCTCATGACTGTCATCATGCAGTGCTCCTCTTCATGAGACCTGTGTTTTTTTACCAGAGTACTCCTTATTTAGTTCATTACTGTCATGCTAATTGGCTCATGTTACATTGTTCATTAACTTACTAACTTTGGGACTTCTTGTGCTACTTTG
>NC_056748.1:530307675-530332675 GCF_019279795.1 Protopterus annectens
TGGCCTTTCCAGCTGCTGCAGATGTCTTGTGAGGTACATTCCAAAAGAGTCGTTGTACTCTTTAATGGGTCTAATGAGTGTCGAGTATAAAGGCACAATGGCCTCTTTTTTTCCTGGATGAGAACCCTTTTATGATGAGGTGTGCCATGTAGAAGGACTTCCTGACTACTGTGGCGATGTGACTATCAAAGGAGAGACTACTGTCCACCTGGGTCCCAAGGTCTCATCACATATTTGGTGTTAAGTAGATTGCTGCTTATGTGGTAGTTCATGGGTGCAGAGTTTTTACAAAAGGGGATGACACTGCACTTTTTGGCATTGAGCTTGAGGCCATGGCTCTGACACCAGGCATCTGTCTAAAAGAGGCCCTTCTGTAGGATGTCAACATCATTTGGGGACTTGACTATGGCTCCTAGTTTGCAGTCATCTGCGAACGTCATTAGCCAGAGGCCTTCTGTGTTAGCCTGTACTTCAGAGAAGTAGATACCAAACAAGAGAGGTCCCAGGACTGACCCTGTGGTACTCCCTTTGTCACTGGTTTGAGGTCAGATTTGGAGTCTGCAACTTTTACAGTGTGGGTTCTGTCAGTGAGCCAGTTGGCAACCCATCTTGTGACATAGGGATTTATACCTAGTTTAATGAGTTTATCTATAATTCCAGAATAGGTGATAGTGTTGAAAGCCTTGGTGAGGTCAAGATAGGCTGTGTGAACCACCTTACCCTCATCTACGTATTTGGTGACTGCTTCAGAGAATTCAATCAGGTTCAGGAGGCATGATCTGCCTTTCACAAACCCGAACTGGGTAGGATCCAGAGTTTGCAGGTTACCAATGTCTTGGTTTATGATTTCCATGATGATACATTCCATGACCTTGCAGTCCAGGCTCATCAGGCTAATAGGGCGATAGCTCCCGGGATCAGTGTTGGCTCCCCCTTTGTGGAGTGGGATAATTGTTGCTGTGTGCCATTCAGTGGGCACAAAGCCTGATGTAAGGCTATTATTGAACATGGTGCTTAGGTGGGGAGCCAGTTTGTTCTGAAGTTCATGTAAAACGCAGCCTGGGATGTTGTCCGGTCCCATGGATGCTGTGTTTTTGGCTTTTAGAAAGTGAAGCTTTTACCTGCATAGTTGTGATTACAGGGGCTCTGCATTCTTCCTGTATAGATATGGGCCCTTTAGGTGGTGGTGGGGGGGTAAAGTTAGCACTGAACCTATCTGCCAGGATGTTGGCAGTATCAGTTGGTTCAGTAATTGTTGTGCCGTTGTGCTGTAACTCAGAGCAGATCTGGGTGTTGCCATCAAGATTCTTGACATAGCTATAGAATGCTTTGTGGTTGTCTTTAGAATTAGTGGTGATTTAGGTTTCATAGCTAGCTTTGTAGGATCTTATTGAGGCTGACCAGGGAGCTCCTCCACTCATGGGATTTTACTCTCTTTTGCAACAGTTTCTTCCTTCTGTTTTACAGTTTGTTTATGGCAGGGGGCCACCAGATTGACTTCCTTTTTTTGGAGGATAGCGTCTTGGTTCTGTTTGGGATAACACGATCCATGCACTCATGTAAGTGCATATAGAGTGCATTTGTGTAGGATTTAGCAGTTGTAACTGTATTATCCATCTGCATGGGTGTCATAAAGTTCACCACTTCTGTCTTAAGAAGCATGAAGTTGGCTTTGGAGAATTTTTTTAGCATGGTTTCCTTAATGGGAGGTGGGGGCAGGATGTGGATATCAAGGATTATTAGCGTATGGTCGGATCGGACCAACGAGGAGTTGACTTCAGTTGAGGAACACCAGTCACTCATGTTGGTAATGACTAGGTCTAGGATATTGTTGCCCCTGGTGGGGGTGTGGATAAGTTGATCCAGGGCATTGGAGTTTATGAATTCCAGAAAGCATTGAGCTAAGAAGTTGGTAAACAATTAGTTTTTCAAGTTAATGGTGGGGTAGTTGAAGTCACCCATTATTAGGTTGTTTGGTTGAACCCTAATATTTTCCAGTACATCAAGAAAAGAGGAGTGGGAATCCTGGAGCATGGTGGGTGATCTGTAGCAAGCTACAATTTGGATTGCAGTTTTGCCCAGAGTTAGTTGCACTTGGATAACCTCAGATGCATTATGCTGAGCAACTAGCCTGGAGGTGTGGATATCCTTAATGAATATGGACACACCTCCAACTTTGGTGTTTTGGTCCAGGTTACATGGCCGAAAAGTGTGGTATGAGTTATAGCCTGGTAGTGCAGGGGTGCTCTCTGGAGCCTTGAACCAGGTCTCAGTCACTGCACAGATATCGATGTTCTCCATTTTAAGGAGTGCCTCGAGTGAGTGCATTTTGAGATTTAGACTTCTAGCATTGAGTAGCATTACCCTCAGTTTTTGTTTGCCTGTTCCTGTTACGGTGGTGAATTTGTCATTTGAACCTTACCTAAAAAATGCACTATAGGGACGGCAAGTGCCTTAGCCTGTATCTGGAATCCCAGGGGTGACAGGATTCAAGTGTTTGTTCTGTCTGGGTCTCCCTAGGCTACCAGACCCACATGCTTGTCAACAAGCCTGACTGCATGTAACTCCATGCACACAAGGTGCTGCATTATCAAAATCATTCCCTATCAGGACATCTGTAGGGATATCCTCAAACACATCTAGTTGCTTGCTTCTTTTTCCACCCTCTCAGTCAAAGTGAATCCTATCCAAAGGTATTTGGAATGGGGTCCCTCATAAAGCTCTGACTGGAGTAGATTGCCCAAGCAAGTAGTGCTTCTCTTTAACCATTGTAGGCTTCACAATGGTTATGTCAGAGGCTGCGTCTCTCTCTTAGCAGTGGCCTGTTTCCCATCTACTAAGATAGGATATAACCTCTTGTGGTATTTTGGTACCCTTGTTGTCTCCAGACAACTTACCACTGGCATTCTGTCATTCCCACTTGCTGGTTCCCCCACTTTTTGTGCCCCACCTTGCTTCAGTGGACATCTATATGCTACATGGCCCCACTGGTTACACTTAAAATATTTAACCCTTGATTCTGGCTGTGTACCTGAACTAGTGTCTTCCCCTGCTAGTGGTGGACTCTGTTGGAGTGGTTTAGGTTGCACACCATGGGTTCCCTTATACCCATGTGCAGCACTGGGTATCCCTTTCCTGTGCAGTGATGCCATGTTTGCTGGGTATAGATCTCCCCCTTTCCCCAACTCATCTGAGGTATTGCATTCCCTATCTACCAACCAGATTCTCATGTCCTCAGGCAAAGTGCTGAGGACTCACCAAAAGTTCTGCCAGACCTTCAAAAGTGGTGACCTGACACCCACTCACCTACCTAAAAAAAAAGTGTTTAACTCAGCAATATAATCACACACTTTCATCTGTCTTGAGTCTGTACTCATGAAACTTTTTTCTATAAGCTTCAGGTGTTAACTTAAAACACTCAACTGTATTACAATTAAAGCAATCAGTATCCAACAATTTAGAAACAACTTTACCATGGAGTAAGGGGGTCAGGAACCATACCCAGAGCCCTTGGTCAACATTATACTGGTTACAAAGCCTTTCAAACATATGAATAAAACTATCAAAATTATCACCCTCTGTAAATCATGGAAGAAATTTACTGACCTTTATTGTTTCTGGGGTTTGGTTATTCCCTTCCCTATCACCTCCATGACCCTGGCAAAGAGTCAACATTTCTTTTTCATGTTGCCTCTGCCTCTCATTTTCTTTGGCTTCCAAATGCCACAGTTTCTCTGCTGATTCTGCTTTGATCTCCAAATGCCGCAGTCTTTCTGGTGATTCCATTTCAAAACGTTTGACCTCCAGTTCAAGACTCTTTCACTCCAGACAGATTTTTAAGTCCTCTGAGCAAAAACTGAACTGTCTATTTTCTGAGAGTTGTACATCCCCAAGCCAGTCTGGCTGTCTTCCTGGTTGCTGGTCTGTGATGCAGCTGTGGTGTAGGCTCCAATCATTTCCACTTTAGTCAGGTTGGCATGCACCAGTCCTTTGGTTTGGCACATCTCAGCCAAATGTCTCCTTGTCAGCTTGCCATACTCTTCTGCTGACATCCTTGCCTGCTCTCCCTGACTAACTAAGCTAAAAAAATAAATAAAACTATTGTGATATAAAACTCTGAATGTCTACCATGTGGCAGCTTGAGAGTACAAATGCCTTCTTTAGTGACCACTGTTTACAGTCTACAGGATTTCAATATCCACACCACTGAATCCCATTATTTGATGTGGTGATCCCACCACTGCCACCAATTAATATGTGATGACCCACCACTGCCAACCAGTAATCAAGGAGCCCCTATCCTCATCACTGGTGACAGTGGGGGTATGTTCACTGGGAGGATAACAGGTACACATACAGTATTTCCAGATGCAGCTCTCTGCATCAAGTGTAATTTCCATTAAGAGCACACAGAGACCACAGTCAGTTTGGGGCTGGTTTCTCCCTCTTTCTCCAGATCCCAATAAGACTCCCCACTGGCACAGCTATAGAATTGAGATCTCAGCTGAGTGACCAAACCAAGATGACCAGTACCCTCACTGTCCAACCAGTGCTTTGTGTCCCTGCCCAAGTAGCTGACACACACACTCTCTGAAGTTTGATTCACACACACACACACACACACACACACACACACACACACACACACACACACACACACACCTGGGAAAGGCTGGCACAGGTTTAATACCTATGACCCCTTCTGCCCAGATTATAAGGTAGTTTTCAATTACATGAGTCACTCCTGCCAGCTACCTTAAGGCCCTTAACAAAGGGTGTCCAGTCTTACTATGTAATCCTATTAACACAAATGGCAGTTTGACCAAGAGCAAGGTTATTAGGAGTGGCCCACACAGTGTCACCAAATAAATATGCAAGTACTCTCAAAACTTAAATATCTCTACACAGATCAGCCACAATGAAAGGTTTAAATATATTTAATAATAAATAAAAGAACAAGACAATACTAAATATATTTTCACAGTGACATCAGAGTTCAAAATCACAGGAAATATTTAAAACAACATTGAAGAACAGTCTCAAATAAAGAAAAATAATATTTAAACTAAGCTTTACTGTATTCCTGACTGCATCTAAGAGAGTTATAATGTTCCTCGAAACTTACTTCATTAGAACAAGGCAGATGTGGTGAATGGTGGTTCTTGTTGTTGCTGTCAGATCTAAGACAGAATGCAGAATGCTCTGTTTCACTAAGACACTTCTCAAAATAATATCTAAAATATTACCGCTGGGATAGCTTGCAGAATGACATCACTTCTTGTCATCTGATTTCTAGTTCCCTGGAAAACCCCCCAGTGTTGAAGCTGGCAGTATTTAGCATCTACCTATAAAAATACTCATACAAGGGCTATTGCTCAGATCTTTGGCAGATGCTGGAAGTCAGAAAACAATTGCATTTCTTCATGCTTCCAAAGAAGCTATTAGTTCACCCTAAAGACAATACAGAAAACTTCCTAGTACAGACTTTGTGTCTCTAGCTGCACTGAAACATCTTTATGGTGTAGCCTATAAAGTAATTTAATTTCAGATATTTTCTAACATTTGCTGGACTGAGGTTAACCTCCTGTATTCCAGTTTCCACTCTTGAAATATATACATTTAAACAGTTACAATAGTGCATGTACATTTCTGTTCTCTTCTAGTAGGACACATTGTGGATACATTTTAAGCACAAGCACTTTACAAATACCTTTTCAACACAAACATCTGTGCAGAGCAGTTTGATATACACATGACATACAGTTCTAATACATTTGTAACACAAGCATCTTATATAAATCAGTTTGATATTCACAAATGACATATAATTATTTACAAAATTCCAGCTAGCTGTGCTGGCCGATATACATATATCTATCTATAAATATATATATATATATATATATATATATATATATATATATATATATATATATATATATATATATATATATATATATATATATACATGCACACACACACACACACACACACACACACACACACACACACACACACATATATATATATATATATATATATATATATATATATACATATACACACACACACACACACACACACACACACACACACACACACACACACACACACACACACACATTATATATATATATATAGATAAAATATATATGGCATATTTCAAGAGGGTTTAGAGTCCCTATTGCAAGCATGTCTAGGGAAGATCCTAAATGATCTTCATTTTGAGGCATAACATGGGGATAGAGCAATACGTATCCAGTTCTCCTCATCTACCCACTATTCTAGCATTTTGTTCCAGTGTTGTCTAAACGTTTCATCACATTGGTTAGAAATCACCACACAGGCTTCAGATGCCCTACTAATGATCTTCTTACATATTGTATATTGTAAACTGAGAAATAGCCTCAGCCAAGAGTTTTACTATTTTTGATTCAGATAATCATTGTGTGTATTTTTTCATATTCTACCTGTACTCTAGAGTAACTCCTAAGAGATTTAAATAATCTTTTTCAGATAAACTAACCTCCTCTTGTATGCTTTTCCACTCTTTCACCTTCTTGTCCTTAGCAGTTTGTTCTCACTATTTTGAATTGTTTTTTTTTTTTTTGATTTTTTTAAAGCTTGACTGCTATGGTGTCTCAACTTGTATAATATTAGTTAATATCAGATGCTGCTATGACTTAATCATTTTCAAGTTTAAGCATTTTCTGAACCATCGGTGTAATCATTCTATGGTCCAGTTGTTAACTGTGTGTCTTTCTACCAGCTTTCCAACTCTTTGACTCCCGATGTTTGCTGTTGTCTGCTGTTACCTGCCTGTTACAGAAGAAAGTATTTAATTTAGCATTATTAGTATCCATTTACAACAAATACAGTATCTTAACATGTGTTGCATTAAAGTATAATTCTAGGTCTGGTATATCCAACCCTCCCATTTCCTAAGGTAAAGTTAACTTTTCCCATTGCACCCTTTCGGGTTTACCTTCCAAGTAGAAATCTTTGATTTCTTTCTTTTTTTAAATCTTCCAAAATTCCTTTTCTGGTTAATGATGTTGTATTGTCCTAATTATGGAAGTAAGGATACCATGAATGTTTTAATAGTTTACATTTTATTTCCTTCATACATGTAAGTGAATCTCCATTTCCTGAAATATTGCATAATCTTCCTACTGGTGTCCTCCCACATTTCTTTTGTCCCCTGCTGCATGTCTTGTCCAGTCCATACTATATTCAATATCAATGACATACAAATGTTGTAATCTTGATTTAGTATAGAACTTGGTCTATAAGCCCCATGGTCCATAGGATCCTTCCTTTCCTTGCATATAACTACCAGTCACACATACCTTCAACCTGCAGACATTGAAAATAGGTACAAAGACCATAGAAAAGTAGATACTTCAAGCTCAAAACTGCTAATAAGCATAACATTTAAATAGAAAATAGCACATAACTCTTACCACTTCCAGTAATAACGTGTAACACTACTCAGATGCTGGGTGAGTGGGTTGGACTGACTGGGAAGATGATTTGTTTGAGTTATGCTACAGAATCAGAATTGCCTAGACATAGTAAAGGCTTACTGAGCCTAATTATGATGGCTGCCAAAAAAGCAATTACTAGAAAATGGAAATCAAAGTCTAGACCAACTATGCTAGAAGTAATGAATATAGTAACTGAGATAGAACAACTGGAATTGGGATCTTTAAAAAAAGGGAAGGCGCAAACTACATGGGAAAAATGGAAATTGTGAGAAGAATATATGCAGAGCAGGAATGAGGTTTAAAATGCAGGACTTGAAGGAGGTATATAATGCTTAACTGACAATGACTGGATGGTTTATAAGTGATGTATAATGTTTACAACAACAGTTGTTTCAATGGTGCCTGTGAATGTAAACTATTTATAACCAAAGTGATATCCTTTTGTATGTTTTTCATTTATATAAATGTACGATTGCCTTTGTCCTATGTGTAAATTTAATAAAGATGTTTGGAAAAAAAAACAGAGAGTAACAAAAATGATTAAAAAATATAAGCAAATTACCAAAAATACATTGCAAAATCTGTAGACTGTAATGGACTGTATTGCAAAATTTTACCACGGAACGTCATTTACCTTTGTTTCTTTAAAAGATGTAAGATGGGTGTCCTGTTTCTTTAAATATTTGGCTCCACTTGTATGTTGGTTATTTAGTGTGGGTTTCTGTGTACTACAAAACTTCAAAACTCACATGTAATGAGGAGGATTCATAAAACCATGTGAAGGAGTAAAAACTTGAAAATAGGAACATAACTCCAAAAACAGACAGATATTGTGCAGAGGTAAATCAGGCCTAAAAATAGGTGTGTACCCTCAAAATACATACAGATTAGAAGTCTATCCGTATCACCTTTTTCCATGATTGAGGGACTTTTCTTCCTATCAAGAGGTTATTAAATAACTTGTACCATATTTTTAATATTTTAGCTTTGGCTAACTTCCAGACTTCTATTCGGATGCCATCCATTCCCTGCAAAATTCCACCACCAGCAAGATAGTCCAGGAATGAAAAATGCAGGCAAAGAAGAGTTTCCAATGGTTTAATAAAACACAGCAAAATTGCCAAGATTGAGCACTTTCGTATAAAAATACCTCATCAGAATCCATTCCCTGTAGTCTGATTCTGCATAATGTTTCATAATTCCTCGTCTATATTTCTTTCAGTAGTGCTTCTTAATCAGACTGTGGTATTTTCTGTAAACTCAGATTTTGCTAGTAAGCTTTTGTATCATTTTTCTCTGACCTATTTCCCAGTCCTTCATAAGTAATTTTTAATAATATTTTATCATAACATCTCATATTTCTTAAGGCGTCATTTTAAACTTTTTGCCACTGGATGTTCTAATGCTGTTATGACATGGGATGTGTTTTCCTCTATTTGCCTCTGAACTAGATATTCATTTATTTTTTAATCAGTTATAAAATACCACTGTTTCAAAGCTTTACCTCTGAACTCATTTACTTTATCTATGTACTCCATCATCTCTTCCCTGGCTTTATAGACCTGTTCTTTTCAAGTCTGTGTCTCTACCACCTTCATGGGAGTAATGAGTCTTTTACTTTTCCCCAATGTCTTCAAATATCTTAAATGCCTGCGATTGTACATTGCCTTTGAATTAATTTTTGTATTCATCTTTATTCTCTCTTTAACACTGTCCCAGTCATTGGCTAATCTTTAGCCTGATGTTTTACCTACTTCAGTTGGATCCAGTTCTAAATGTAATCCCTCATTCACCAAGTTAGCAAACATATTTTTTCTCATTATCATATCCACTCTCTTTTCCCATTCATTTTTCAGTCCTATTATTATAGGAGCATGATCTGATATTGTTATAGTATATGTTGTGCTTCAATGGACTAGTTATAGGTACTCCTTCATTATATAACACCTAGATAACCTTGCATGCATTATTCCTTGGCAAAAAGGAAGTGTAGTCAGCTTTCTCCTTTTATGTATCCATAATATTAACTAAGCCAAGTAGCTTCAGTTATTTACCTAGATATCTTCCCTCTGCAGGTATTCTTAGCTAAATTGGTCCTGCTGACACATCCCCTTTTTATACAGACAGCATTCCAGTTTCTGGCCTTTAAGGTAATTCATGTTAAAAACATAAGCTGGCTGAGTAGCTGTTTGATTTCTTGACCTTCATTTTTTGGGGAAAGTAAAATGTTGCTTGTGTAATCATTCTACCCTTCAGGTATCCCTTTACCATCATATACCTCTAATTTTAGGTGAACTGTTCATGTAAAGAAGATCATTGCACCTCTCCCACCACCATAGCTGAATACTATCCTATCACAGTGGCTTTTTTAAATAGATTGGCATGCTTCCAGTAAGATGGGTTTCTTGAAGGATAACCATGCCTTCTACATATTTACATATGTAGAGTGCATAGTTAATCTTCAAGAAACCCAAGCTTGTATTTAAGTGTTAAACTGTTTTCCACTTAATACTGACAATCATGCATACATATTTATTCAGTGATTTACTGGAACATGCCTACTGTTAATTTAATACTGAAATGATATTCCTAGGTAACTTACATATAAAGCCATCCATGTAGTGTACTAATACCCATTAATTATGCAAATAATAGTCTTGTTTAATTAATATCCAATGGCTTCTGTGTTCCAGCAGATGCTTAGAGTGGCTTAGTTAACATCATTAGCTCCAATTAAATATCTTCTCGTGTAGCATTTACTGCCCCATTCATCTAAAATGTCAACATGAGGTGTTTCCCATTTTAGCCTCTACCATTTATTTACTAATCTCCATGCCTCACTTTCTGTACCACATGCACTTTATGAATAATGACTATCATTTCTGTGGTAATAGTGGGTTAGCCTGCCAAGATGCATTATTACATTATGAATTCTACAGCCTTAAACTGTTAATAGATAATTGGTGGGTTAAGCATATTATTTGATCATTGTATGTACCTGACCTCCCCTTTCCAACATCATATACAATTGTATTTACTTAAAGTTTACTATATAGTATTGACAGGTCTATTTGCTGCTACAGACAACATTTACAGTAAATATGGAAGAACAAACATTTATATTCATTGCTGTAACAACATAACTCAAGGCCAAATACTGTGGTAAAAAAGTAAAGGAAATAGCCTTAGTTTAGTCCTCTGTTGGTCTTTAAAATTATATGCTTTCCTTTTTCATTCACGTAGGTCTGTCAGTGTCATCCTCTAGTGCCTCTGTTCCAGAAAGAGCCCTTGCTTCTTGAATTAATTTGGGATGTTCTTTCATCTGCTTATCCTTTCTACCGCTTTCCTCTGAAATAAATGAAAAGGCTTTTCTGTTTTCCATTCTCTCTTTAGCATTTGTGGAATAAGACTTCTCATTGTAAATACTGCATGCATTGTGACCATCGGAGGTGTTTAAATTGTTGGTTTTATTTATGTAAAATCAAGTAAAAAAAACTTTTATGAGAAAAAAAGGGGTGTTTAAATTGCTTGGCTGAGACGATAAAAAAATTCCAGGTAGGAATGGATGTATAAGCCTGGCGCACGAGTGATTTCCATGCACTAATCATACATCTTAACTGTCCAGAGTTGTGCAGGATATCCAGAATTTTGCCTCGTGTTTTTGGTCTGTTACTCATAAAATGTGTGGTTTTCTGGCAATCACTGAGGATTAAAGTCAGTAAATAATGACATACATTTGAGTTTCAGATATCCATCAGAAAATACATGCTTACACAAATTATGTTATTCTAACAACTTTCTAAGTTTGCAAGAGCAATATTAAAAATCTGCCCCTATTTGGGGGCCTTTGTCCCCTCATTATTTTAGGCTTTGTCCAGATTTCTTGTGCTAAGATGTTGAGAGGAATGCAGCACTTCCTAATCACCAAGATAAAAACACTTATCATAGCCCTGGTTTCTAGGAAATAGTGTCATAATCTCAGGTAACTCCAATTTTATAAAGAGATAATTTTTTCAGAGTATTGAAAAGATTTTCTCTTTCTGAGAGTAGGAACTAAATTTGATAAAATTGGCCAATGTTGCTTTCTGTCAACTATTCAAGGAAAATCCACACAATGTGATGTGCCAATATGGATCGATTCAGGGGAGATGTTAGCCTATCCCATTCTCCAAGACATTTTTCATGAACTCTCAGTTTCTCTCTTCTAGCTATTAATGGGACAGCTATAAAGTTAGTACTTTCCCTTCTCAACCTGTTTTCTAGTTCCACAAACTTTTATTGGCCTATTTCCTGAGGCACCTCCAAGTCTTCAGTCTTTTCCATATTGGCCTTGTTGGAAGCATGCAAATTTGTCATAGCATCAGATGGCCATTGAGAGATTCTTCCAGTTGTTATACCATTCTGTTGTTAGGGGTAATATAGACCATATGTGTGCCACTAATCATAAATATCTCTGCATGAATTTTATTTATTTTTATTTCAACCATTGCTTACAAGCAGCTCTCCTTGATTATCTGCCATAGTTCTAGAGAGTTCTAGTGGAATATCTAGGGATGTGTTAAGGTCTTACCTTACTAAGTTTATCTGGTATTACTGTGTTTTTATTTGTGGAAGTTTTAAGTTTCTTATACTTGCCTTTAGTATATAGTTACTGCTTCTAACAGCAAATCAGGAAACTGCTTTGCATTTCTTGCTTTTGACATGAATGATTGGGAGCAAGGAACTGTTGCAAGCCATCTGCTCTCTTGGTGCCATACTGAGAGCCCCCCTAGAGTGGTCTTTAACATTTTTCTTGATTTGTTTTTACTATTTATTTCATTGGCTATTTGTTTCATCATTTGGTCATTTGAATATTTCGAGTATTTTAAGACTTGCATTGCTTGATTTAGAGCTGATCAACTGAAGGGATTTAAGTAGCCTCAGTGGGGGCATCTCATTGCCGATATGTGATCATCTCCTTAGTACTGCTAGTGCCAATAACCCAGGCAACCTTGTGGCAGAATATAATGCTGCTGTCATTGATACTGCATGTCATAGTCCCAGTAAGTGTAAGTTTGAGGCCTACTACACCCTTTGAGCCATGGTTTGATCCTACGCTCTTGAGGGTGCTGTGGGTCAGATGAAGGTTAAAATGCATGTTGCATGTTAAACAAAAATCTAAATTAAAAAGACATTTTTGCCCAGTAAGATTTATGGCACTATAAATCATCTAGATAATCTCTTTTGAATGGTGGGTAGGGTGTGCAGTCCAGCTTTTTTCACAACTTGGACATTTTTTTCTCCGCATAATGTGGGTAAGTGGCATGTTATTGTGGACAAGGCTGTTAAGATTAGGAATTTCTTGCCAAAAGGGCAACCGGTGAGAACTTCCTAGATGCTTCACCTGAGAGGCCTGAACTTAGCTGGTCTGAGTTCAAATATGCTGATTATTGAAGACATCACAACAAACAGTGGGCTTCTTGCTGCCCCAACAAAGTGTGTAATTTCTTGCTTACATGTATTGCAACCAATTATTCTACGGACTGTCTTTCATCATAACACAGGGGAGTTTTGCATCAGTTGTCCATCACCTGGACTTGTTATTTAATATAATGTTTTATTTATTATTATTATGTAGAATTATTCTATTTTTCAAGAAACTATCATTGAATCGGGACAGTTTGTAATTTTTTCCATAATGTGATTGAGAAAGCTAAAGGAGTAGGTGTGTTTTTCTGGATGAGTCTGTTTGTAAAGGGGAATCAGTGCACCCTTACCTCCTCCACTCTCCATTTTAAAAAGTAGTTGTGGGAGATAAGATGGTATTAGCAACCATACAAGCTGAACTAACAAACTTATCTATCTGTCTATCTATCTAGTTATCTATCTATCTATCTGTCTATCTATCTATCTATCTATCTATCTATCTATCTATCTATCTATCTATCTATCTGTCTGTCTATATATCTATTTATCTATATACATTCCAGTCTGTTTCTCTATGTATCTACTTACCCATTCTAATTAGAAAAACGTAGTTACTAAGGACCAGAACACACTGTCAACTTGTGTTACTGCTGAGAGAAAAACATATCTATATTTTATATCTGTATATAGGTAAGGTCTAGTCCTCTCCATTGTTGCTGTCCAAAGCATCTTCAGTGATTTATTCTGAGATTATTATGGGGTTCTGTGACACCATAGATGATTGTTTGCCTCATGTTACTTGGTTTGATCCTAGAATGTGGTGTTTGGCTTAAATTCTTCCATCTTCTACCCACTGGAGGGTGGTTATAGGATATTGCTGCTGTTAATTACTGTTATATGATGGTAGTTATGGAGATGTTAGAGGGAGGCATATTTGTATTAGAGTTTCTTCTTAGTAAACTCTTTGAATTTAGTTCTTGAATGTTCTGAGAAGCTATCATTTGTAGTCTAGCCATGGTAAAACTGAGGTAATATTGATGCACAATGTTATGCATCCATCTCATTTTCCTCTCTTTGCTCCAATTATTATTTAATGAGGAATATGCAGCATTTTCTTTCAGAAGCCCATGATTTTGACATTGTTCTTGACAAAAGGATAACACTGAAGGACCATGTGTCAGCTGCAGTCAAGGAATTTTTATTGATATTAAAGAAACATTGCTAGGCTCTGGAATTTTATTCGATCTTCAGATTTAACCACAGTCATTCATGCCCTAGTGTCTTCCAAACTAGTGTAATGCCCTCTACCTTGGGTTCACAGATGCTGATCTGGTACAGCTTCTGAGGGTGCATAATTCAGTGGTGAAGATTTTCACTGGTAGTTCCCATTTCTATTACTCCTCTGCCACGGTATCTGCTATGGTAACTGCTAGATCGGGATTTAAACTCTTATCACTAGCACATAGAACCCTACATGTTAAGGGTCCCACTACCTGACAGAGTTACTGGTTATCTGTGCCCTGGTCATGTCCTAAAAGTCATTACAGGATGAGCTGTTAGTTGTTCTGAAGAGCCCGCCTGAATACTCTATGTATTTGTTGAGGACCCTGCATTCTATGTACTTCTGTTTTGTGTACCTTCCTCTGGTCCTTTGGAGTATCTTACCTTCTCTAATTTGGATTGCAACTCACAGACCTCCTACAGGAGTTTCTTCACAAACCACCTGTTTAGGTGAGTTTATCTATACCCATTGCAACTTCAGCTTCTTTTATCATCAGTGCTTAAAACTTTGCTTGCACAATTTTTTTATGTAATATTTATTTATTTATTTATTTCTGTTTGTTCATTACTTAGACAACAAACATTCAAATACTTTTAATGAATAAATAATAAATAAATAAAAACTAAATACCTTCCCCCATTCGGTCATTGTGATCCAATGACCAAAAACTCCTGTATGTCTGCAAACCTATCAAATCTGCTCGGCATTGTCTGTACTTGTACAAGGTTGCTAAGGCCTGGCAGTCCTTACCTGTATCCATCAGGTCTATACCCTCCCTCCTATCTTTCAAAACCACACTGAAAGAATTCCTAGCTAAAATATGGCTCTGTTCTTGCTCAAAACCAGGATAAACTATATCCCTAAATGTAAACAAGTACCTTTTCATTCCTTATACTTCCTTACTCTCCCTTATTTACTTACTTCCTTACTGCTATCAAATTCTCTTCCCTGACTTTCTCTCTAAATATACCTTAGGCCTGTTTTTCCCTCACTTCCTATTGCAATCCCTATTAGTATTATACTAACTTACCATTAATTTCTCTACAAACTGTCTAAAATTTCTCTAAATATTAAATGCTTGTGATAATTTGTATAGATTCTTAGCCAGTGTCTCTATATGTTGTCTAATTTGTTATAATTATTTAAACTGCAGATGTTTTTGTTTGATTTTTGAAGACTGTAAAATTATTGTTCTTAAAATGTTTTATAATAATAATAATAATTTGGAACTTTTCTCCCATGACTCCACTGAAAATGTTTTTTTCCCCATTCGACTTTCCCATTAATCAAATATCAGTAAATAAATAACTAAATAAACTGTCCACAGGCAAAAACTAAACATGATATTTAAGGGCATTTATACGTGTTTGACCAATTAGATAAGCAATAAACATCGAATGGTTCAGTTTGCCAAACAGTTTGGTATAAATTCCTTTATGCTGAAGGGTAAAGCACTGATTATGACACAGCTGGCTGGTAAGATTTTGCATGTTTCCCAGCCACTATGGAGCCAACACTAGATCAGGAGAGGAATGATGAAGTAATGCTTCCTTGCCTGTCTCACTGGGAGTATAAGGGGTATGATGGACAGAGTAAAGGGGATGCACAAATAGCACATCCGTTGTTGTGTCACTGGTGTTGACCAAACCCATTGATAAAAGGATGTCTGCTGGTATATGTGGTGAGTAAGCTATACAGAAGCATATCACTGTGAAGGTGGGGACAACTCCCTCAGATTGACCTTTGCATCCCCATCACATTTATACCACCTAGCATATTGCAATGAAATTATACTTTTAGAGCAAGCTGCAAAAATCCTCTTTTTGTATACAACCATTACTGGCACTGTTGACTACCTCTTCTCTCTGCCTCCCAGCCCTGTTCTGAACAAACTTACTCTGTTAGAAAGAGTGTATTGGAAGCCCTGAAATCAAAGGTTTAAATTTGGATACAGAAAATGCAGAATCCAGGGAGTAGACAGGCACTGATAAGAGTCCCGGCACTGAAATGCTATCATGCCAAGTCTGATAACCTGTAGTAGTAAAAAAAGAAAAAGTTGTGATTTTTTTATAACTGTGGATTATAGAAAACACTGTTCTGTAACATTTCTTAGTTTAGCATGGGCAGTTATAATTGCTAATAGCTTTACTTTTGTTCTTCTATCATAGGCAGTTATAGTTGTTAATAGCTTTAGTTTTGTTATTTTCAATTACACTTTATTAGTTACATAACCAAGTGTTGGATGGGTCAGTCTAAATTTCAGAGTGGCCTACAGACTGGAAGGAAAAATCACTGGCTGGAGTTTGACTGTGCACGAGGAATTCAACCCATTTGCCAGGTTGTAGGGATTAGAATTATGATCCCTTATGATGAATGAATGTAAGAGGCATATATTAACAAAAGAGTCTCAAAAATAGTCTTGCCATTTGGTGTAAAAGATTTAGGCCACGAGCATCTAATAAGAATCATCCTATTCATGGTCTAATTCCTTCTGCCTTCAGTTGTCAAGTGTACCAAGCAAATCACTTAACCCTAGGGTTTTCCTAGGCCACCACTAGGAAGAGGCCTGTGGTCAGCTAGATTACCTGGTTAACAAATAAATAAAAATAATCATGATGTATATTCCACTCTTGACAATGTAAGACACAAAAAATATCCTTTCGTCTGTTTATAAATCCACAATCCAATCCACTAGCCTTACCATGTCCCTTAATAAAATTCTTCAAACTACAGTTTGTTGCAGATCCTACTCTATGACCCATGAAGCACATACCACATCCTTAAATGTACTGGATATGCTCACTATTCAACTCAATACCATATTCTTGGGTGACTTAACTACCCCAGTCTATACTGGGAATAATACACAACTTCCAGCATGGAGGCACACAGTTTCCAGAACTTTATCAATACAAATACCCTGGACAAGCTGGTCAGTATGCCCAGTGGGAGTGTTAACATTCTTGACCTGGTCCTCACAAACATGAGGGGAATATTGCACTCCACCTAATGTAATGTCCTTACTAGTCAGGTTGAAGCATGAAGCTGTCTCCTCTGAAATAAAAATGAAACCCTAGACACCAGCTAAACCTGTATTTTTTTAAGAATTATTATAAGGCTAACTTCTGACTATTAAGCAACACCCTGTGAACATTCCAATCCCCTCCAAACCATGAAAACAGTGCTATCTATACAGAGCTGTTCACAGGAACCCAATCCAATAATGTAAATAGCTGCATACAGACAGCTGACCCTACCTGAAATAAGAATAGGGCAACCACAAAAAAAAAAAAAACTACCTTGGTGGACTCCCAACATCAATAAGTTGTATAACAAAAGAAAAACAATTGTGGCCAAACGTAGGAAGGGCAATGCCCAAAAAGCAATTCAGGAGAGTAATCAAGTCTACCAAAGCCAAATTTTGAGGTAAAAAATATTCTCCCTGGCAATGGATGATCACAAGACCTTTTTCAGCTATGTCCACAACCTCAAAGACAACACACAGCAATATGCCAACTGAGCTGAAGGATATGGAAAATCTACTGGCCAACAAATTGAGCTCCAAATTTACACCCCTCTCCTCCCCAGTTAATCCTCAGGAAATACCTTCAACCATAACTCAGACAGCTATCATTAGAGAGCAGGGTCTCAATGCACTCTCTAAGGCCAGGAACACAGCACTGATTGGCCCCATAATATCCCAGGATGCCTAATAAACAGCATGAAACATGACCTAATGGGTCAACTAGGAATAGAGCTTCAGCTGTAGCCTCCATACAGGTTTCATGTCAGGCAAATGGAGAACTGCAACAGTTATCCTGCTGCACAAGGGCAGGACATCTATGGACTCAGGCAACTACAAACTCATAAGTCTGAGTAGTCTCATATAGAAAACCATGGAAAGAATCATGGAAATGATAAGCAATGACATAGGAACCTGCAGACATCGGATCCAATCCAGTTTGGCTTTGTCAAGGGAAGGTCATGTCTACTCAACTCAATGGACTTCTTCAAGAAGGTCACTAAAGTCATGGATGAGGGCAAAATGGTGGACGATGCCTATCTCAACCTGGTCAAAGCATTTGACACAATACCTCATGTGAACATTTTAGATAAACTCACTAAATTAGGCATAATCTCTTATATCACCTGACAGCTAGCTGGCTCACAGATAGGGCCAAAGAAATTAGGAAAGGAGAGACTTCCTCCTCAAAGAGGTTAGTCACTAGTGGTGTCCTTCAGGGCTCAGCGCTGGGGCCTCACCTTTTCGGCATCTACTTCTCTGAAGTCAAGGCCAATGTCAAGGGCCTCTGGCTGGCCAAGTTTGCAGATGACTACAAACTAAGCACACTCACTGAACCCACCAAAGGCACAAATACTCTTCAAGAAGGCCCAACACAGACAAGTAACTGGTACAAGAGCCATGTTATGAAACTCATTGCAAAGAAATCCATAATAGTATCATCTGGAAAGATGGCCGCCCATGGAAATTACCTTATTAATAATACATCTCAAAGGGTAGACTGAGCAGTCAGGGATTTGGGAATGCATGTAATGGGTAACCTGGCCTTTGAGTATCACATATCTATGGTTGTGAGAAAATCATTCTATGTTGCACAACTTATAAGCAAGGTGTGGCACCTAGGTCCAAGCATGCCATTGCTCTGCTGTACTCATCTCTCATCAGACCAATCACTGTGTACAATACACCTTTTGGTATGTATCTGATCAGGCATTTGCAGCAAGTGGAGCATCCTTACAGGTTCCTCATAAAATAATAAAAGGCATAAACAAAATGTTCTTTGTGGACTGCCTCAAATCCCTACCCCTATACACAGTCTCCAACAGACTGCTACATGGTAATTTATGCCTGGCCTACAAAAAAAATCATCTGATCCTGTTTCTGATGAACCTGTTTCACATCCACAAAACAAATAACATCATAAATGTATTTATTATTTAACATTTGTTAACCAGGAAAGTCCAACTAGAACAGAGGCTATTTTCAGCAGAGGCCTGGGGAGAAATGCTCCAGATGCACATCTTTGAATGCAGGAGGAAACCGGAGTACCCAAAGGAAACCCACATGAATGCAGGAAAGAAATGCAGACTCCCCACAGAAGGCACCCCAGCTGAGAATCGAACTGGGGAACCTCTTGCTGTGAGGCGACAATGTTAACTGCAGCACCACTGTGCTGAAATGCCTGATGTAGGGACTTGAACCTTACCTTAAACATAAATAGGACATGTTGTATGGGCAGGGATGTGTATCGAAGAAAACCCCTCCTCTGGAACATGCTTCCCATTCATGTGAAGCAGAGTTCTTACCTAGCCAAATTCAAAGTGTAAATTGGACCACTGGATGGAGAATCAGAAATTTACTCGTGGTCTGACATCTATGCCTCTTATAGACAGATGAAGCCTGTAAATTCTTGACCATCCATGTCCAAGCCTATATCCAAACCTTAAAATTACCCTGGGATGTTATATCATGCTAGGCATATTTGGTAAAGCATGGATACTCTTAAAAAGGCCTCTAGGGCCATTAGCCTATCAATCATCTATGCACTTGACCCTAGTGCCGTTAGCCTATCAATTACCTATGCACCTGTCACTAGTGCCGTTAGCCTATCAATCACCTATGCACCTGTTCCTAGTGCCATTGGCCTATCAATCACCTATGCACTTGTTCCTACTGCCATTCACTTATCAGTCATCTATGCACTTGACCCTAGTGCTGTTAGCCTATCAATTACCTACGTACCTGTCCCTAGTGCCATTAGCCTATGAATGACCTATGCATCTGTCTCTAGTGCTGTTAGCCAATCAGTCATCTATGCAGCTGTCCCTAGTGCTACTAGCCTATCAATCACATATGCACCTCTTCCTAGTGCCATTGGCCTATAAATCACCTACGCTGTTGTTCCTAGTGCCATTAGCCTGTCAATCATCTATGCACCTGTCCCTAGTGCCATTAACCTCTCAAACACCTATGCACTGTCCCTAGTGCCATTTGCCTCTCAATCACCTATGCACCTGTTCCTAGTGCCGTTAGCCTGTCAATCACCTATGCACCTGTGAACATCAGTGAGTTATTCAAGGCTATATGGGATAACAATAAAGGCTCTAATAATGGAAGAGGCCTTTGTTAGATGAAGAAAGAATGTAAGGACTTAGCATTTAAGACATTTGAAAAACTAATAACTGAAAGATTAATAATTTGATTGACTTTACACATTACACACCTTTTAAATATAGATACAGATATTTAAATAATAGTTATTTAGACAGATGTTGGTAAGATTCTCATCCTAAGTGGAATCTTTTAATAACAAAGAATGTTGCCTAGGAACAAAGAAAAGATAACTGGCTTCAAAAATTGGCTGAATACTTGGTGTTATTATAGGGTGATCCAGTATATGTCAGCATGGACTGAGATGACTGACAGTCCAACTTGCTTCATAAAGGTGGCCCACACCTCTTGTTCTAATACTTCTGCATACTGGCTAAAGCCTTTGCTGCTCCAAAGTGCCTTTTAAGTAGAGTCCAGTAAATGGACATTCCAGTGTAACAAATTCATCAAACTCCAATATGGATTACATTAAGGTGACTGTTCAAAATGCCAGACTTCTCAACAACAAATTGTCTGATCTTGAGGCTTTCCTGCATCTAGAACATATCCCTATTTATGTAATTATTGAGACTTGCTCTAAACAAAGCATGCCCTCTATACCTGTGTTTTTTACCTACCCTGCCTTCAGACCTTATGGTAACCATGGTGGCATCTCCATAGTTTTCAAGGATCATATCACCTCTCAACAGATCCCCAGAAATCCAGAACAGAACTCATAAAATTGCAGATTACCATAGTAAGACAAACTACCAAGTTATAGCTTGCTACAGAATATCCTCCAAGGCATCATATAATCATGCTAGATTCCTAAAAGTATTTTAAAACCTCTCTATTAACAATAACTCCATTTCTGGGAGACTGTAAATGCATCATAATCAACTCTGGCACTTATACATCCAGTTAGGGTATGCCCAGAAGTTCTTGAACTAAATTAACAAAAAATCTCTGGAAGATGTATTATTTTTTTTGCATGTACTTAATATTAACCTGGTCTCTTCTTTACTAGATAAATTGGATCATAAGTGTGTGACATTTGTCTTAAAAATATCCAAAGTCCCTAAAATCAACATCTGTGTGTGTATGGATCTCAAAAGGGAAAACAACATACAACTGCATGACATCTCAAACTTCACCCATGAGAACATCAACTTAGATGCTGACACAACAATCAGCTTCACAAAGGAGTTCTGTGCCCCTTAGACAAATTAATAGAATTGGCAGTCCCATCCAGGGCAAAATACAATGTGGAATTCAAAAACAGACCACCCTGGAGGTCCAGCAATATAAATAATCTTTGCAACAAGAGAAACAAACTCATTAAATTATACAACAGATCCAAAACTCCTCATAACAAGGATAGCATAGAAATATTAGCAGGGAATTGAAAACTACTTTTAGAATTAATAAAATGACCCTGGAACTTAGGCTAGCTTCAGAAGCTAAGGATAACTACAAGTTAAATAATGCTGAGAACATATCAAAATGGGACCACCTAATACAACCCATTAGACATTGTCAATACATTAGCTGACAAGCTTAGTGCAAACTTCACCCACGAAACATCTGTTCATCCTCTACATATCACAGAATCCCTTAACTCCTCTTATCACCAAAAATATCTTCTGAAGATGCTATCGAAGACCAAACACACGTTTTCCACACAAGCATACCTGGGCATTTAATAAGTAGCAGCACGCATTGCTGTTGCTGAATGTATCCTCAAACTATTTAATCTAAGCTTGGCCACATAATTTGTTTCCAAAATTATAGTATACCACAGTGGTGATACTCCTCTAAAAGGGTGGCCCTAACATAGAGCCCAGTAATTGTAGACCCACAAGCCTTACAAGCATTATTTGTGAAGCTATGAACTATATCATATCTGATCAATTATGATATTAAAAATCTTGCTAGTTGACTTGGACAAAGGGAGATCCTACCTATAAAATCTAGTCTACTTCTTTGAGAGGGTCATACAGTTTATGGGGAGTGGTTCACACCATATATGTTGATCTAGCCAAATTATTTAGTACTGTACCGCATGGGTGCATTGTAAGTAAGTTGAATACTTTAAATACAGATCTATATGTGATAAGATGGAGAGCAAATGGATAAAAGACAGGCCTACACAGTTCATGTGGCAGGTATATAAAAGACAGGCCTGCATAGTTTGTGTGGGAGGTATAAAGGACAGGCCTATATAGTTCATGTGGCAGGTATAAAAGACAGGCCTACACAGTTCATGTGGCAGGTATATAAAACACAGGCCTACATAGTTCATGTGGCAGGTATAAAAGACAGGCCTACATAGTTTGTGTGGGAGGTATAAAAGACAGGCCTACATAGTTTGTGTGGGAGGTACAAAAGACAGGCCTACATAGTTCATGTGGCAGGTATAAAAGACAGGCCGTTCACAGTTCATGTGGCAGGTATAAAAGACAGGCCTACACAGTTCATGTGGCAGGTATAAAAGGGTCTATATCAGATTGTCGAATGCTAACAACTTTGAAGCTTCAAACTTCGAACTTGAAAGTTCGAAGTCTAAAAATGTTGAATGTCAAAAAAAACCCCACTGAAAATCCAAAACAAAAAAAAACGCTCTATGCCCTCACCCCCCCCCCCCGCTACTTAAATATATCAACTCAGAGATTGCACTAAAGTGCAGTTCCCGCACTCTATGGCGATCTCCATTATACATTTTGATGTTTTTACACTTTGAACTTTCAAGTTCAAAATTTAGTGCTTCAAAGTTGTCAGCAGTCAACATTATGATATAGACCCATATAAAAGACAGGCCTACACAGTTAATGTGACAGGTATAAAAGACAGGCCTACATAGTTCATGTGGCAGGTATAAAAGACAGGCCTACATAGTTCATGTGGTAGGTGCCTCATCTGAAAGTATAAAGACAACCAGCAGAATCCCCCCCCAGGATAATGTAGTAGATCCCCATCCTTTTCAGAATTTACTTCTTTGATCCTCAAAGTGAGAACCAGGACCACTGTTAAATAAGTTTGCAGATGACTACAAAGTGGGAGTTATTATCAAAACTCCTGGTGTACTGAAAATGGGCTGAAAATTTCACACACCCACAAAGACTTACATTCACTTTTTTTCCTGAAAATCCTCACTTTTGTTTTCTATCCTTGTTAATGCTGTGTTAATGCTTTTTTTTTTTTTTTTTTGCAAGTGTCTGTGTTGACTTCTGTTCTGTACTTTTTTCTTCATTTGATACTAACATCCCTTTCAGTTTTAGATTTCATTTGCTCTATCATTAGGGCATGCTTCTGATAAAACATAGGATCCTTTTGCAGCTTTTATTCCAACTGCCTTCTCATTGCTTTGATTCTGAATATCTATGTGGAGGTCACTGCCTTGTCTCCCGCTACTCCTATTCTTAAAACTAAATGTACACATCAGCTTGCCACATTGAGACTATAGATTCTCCCTCCTCCCTCATTTTCTTAGTGCTTTAAAATGAGGAAAATATTTCTCTAATATCACATCATGAGTTAAATCAGGTGCTACAACAATTTCCCCAAAACAGTCCAAAGTTTTACACATTTAAGGAGATACTGTTTTCTGTCACAATGATTGCAAATTGCACCCACTTTCTTATTGTTATTACATTTATGCTTATACACTAGAGAAAGTTTGATAACGTAATTGATGCTTCCAGAATCTAACAGGGTTTGCGCCTTTCTTTCATCTAAAAAATAAATACAGTCCAAATTCTTACACATTTAAGGGGATACTATTTTCTGTCACCATGAATGCAAATTGCTCCCGCTTTCTTATTGTTACTAATTTTATTCTTATACACTAGGGAAAGTTTGATAATGATTATCTCCTAAATTTTTAACAAGGGGATTTGTGAGTTGAAATTAGATAATATGTGGAAAAATTAAGATAGAACTAATATTTGTTTTTATCTAACCTAATTTACTTTCATCACTGCTGCTACAGCGTAACGCAATACCTTTGTAACTTACCTTTTCTGTTCCTCTTATTTTTTTATGGTTACAACTGAAATCGTTCGTTTACCAAATTGTATTTAATAGAGTAATAGTATATAAACTGCATTTTAACAGCATGTGCTAAGTTAAGGAAAGAGATAAAAAAAAGCTTGCATTAGCATGGGTAGAGACACGATAAGCACACATTGCAAACAATACTTGAAGCAGAGAGACAGTGATAAATGTGGCAAAAAGTCTCAGGCAGAGACACTGCAAAATCTTAACAAGAATCCAAAGGGAGATTATGCAATAATGTAAAAGTACCTCTGCTCTTAACATTAAAATGCTGCATCGTTCAAATGTTTGCATCCTTACAAGGTGCAAGTGAAATGATACTTCAACCTTCATGTTTTTGTTGCATTCTTCAAAGGAAAAAGCAGACCAAGTTCATTTCCCCACACTAAACACTGTATAAGACATGTTATATTATTGCATTCATTTACCTAGTTCTGCCCAATAAATGCTTGCAGTCTTTGTTTGGCCAATGAGGAATCAGGCCTTTAACTATCAGGAACAATAAAATGAGATTGCTGCGCTCGAGTGCCATGCTTTGTAGTCATACTGGGTTCAGACATCATGGGAAACAGATTCCCAGTAGCACATTACAGCCATTTATACACACTGTATTCCCTTTCATCTTCCATTTCACGTCGCTTAACTGCACCAAAACAGCAA
>NC_056748.1:530337675-530342675 GCF_019279795.1 Protopterus annectens
ATGCATTTCTTGGCATTTAGTTTTAGTCCATGTCTCTGAAACCTGTTGTTTGTCTGTGTCAGCTCCACCTGGAGAACATTTGTGTTAGTGTGAGATTCAATGACAGCTCCTAATTTACAATCATCTGCAAATATAGTCAGCCAGAGACCACTGACATTGGCCTTGACTTCTGAGAAGTAAATGGCAAAAAGTAGTGCTCCAAGGACTGATCCTTGAGGGACTCCACTTGTGCCTGGCCTCTTTGTAGAGGTGGACTCCCCAATTCTAACTTCCTGGGTCCTGTCTGTGAGTCAGTTGACTATCGACCAGCTGACATATGAGTTTGTACCTAACCTCTTGAGTTTGTCAGCAATGCCTGAGTGAGGTATTATATCAAATACCTTGGCCAGGTTGCATACTTACATCAGGATGGGGAATATACTGGTGCCCTTTTCACAGAGTCCTCTGACAAAAGCAATCCACTGCTGCTGCAAATGTCATCTTCTTTAATTCTTAGTACTGAAGCACTGCTACTTTTCACTACTAATTTTCATGACACATGATCTGATGGTACAGAACATGACACATTGTCATACCTCTGCTGGTCCAGGCTATCTACAAGACAAAGTGCTGAACAGAAGGAAGGAGTGCCTCAACACAGGCAAGAACAAACCTGGTAGGACATAAATCTTCCACAGGTAATAATGCTTATTATGCCCCAGGATTCATGAAACTCCATGCAGGAATAGTGCTATTCCAACAGGAAGCAGATCATGACCATGTAGAACAGCAGCGCACCTTACATATTAATGAAGGCACACTGCTGTATTTTCCACACGAACATGATCCATGTATGAGTGCCGGGGGTGTGTCCGAGCATTGCTCGTACAGTACACATGTCCCCTGCACTTGCTGTATGGCAATTCTAAAGCAACTAACAGTGTCCATGGACACTGTTATCATAACATAGCAGTGTCCATGTACAAAATACATTAAAAACACACAAAAGCACAGCCACCCACAATGCTCCAGCACAGATAATGTCTGGAATGGTATGCCAGTGTACATGCTGGCATAGCAAATAAGTAAGCATGTTTCTGAGAGGAACATGTAAGCCAATTCCCCATGTATGATGTAGTTGTCCAGATGTCCTGCCCTAAGATGCAGAAAGCAATGTGCATACCCCTACATTATAAAAAAGCAAAACACGTATTTATATTTTTTTCCCATCCCCAGTAAAGTTTAAGCATAGCTGAGTGGGTGTGCATATCACACAGCTGTGTATAGCATAGCTTAAACATCCGAAGGAGCTAAATAGAAACATACAGCCAACATAGTCAAAGTGGAATAGCTTAGTGGTTAGAGCATTCACTTAGCATGCAGTTATTCAAGATTTGAGCCCTAATGCAGTCCATTATTTTTTTTATATGTGAAAACAGCACTAACAGTATCTTTTTTATAAATCAGTAGTGAATATTATATATGTGTTAACCAGGGTAGTGTAGCAGGTCCAAATGTGAGGTGTCAGTGTAGTTCAGATGTGAAACCCCCATATAAACACAAGTGTCCCATACAATATAGCCAGAAAAGAATATAAGGTAATGAAAGCACATAGGATGATGTAATGGAAGGGAAACATACATATCATAAGATGTCAGTAATAAGGAATCAACCACACAATACTGATAGTCCATACAAAGAAACCCAAAATTGCACTCAGCTATGCTTAGCCAGAGTAAACATTGCTTACATTTGTATACTTAGCAATAATTAGTGTAGCTAAGTGGATTTGTGCACTGGTAAGCAGTGCTTAGCATATATCCCTGTAAGCAATGCTTATCTGTGCTAAGTGGGTTTGACCGATGCTTAGCTTAACTCAGCATATTCAAAACCATCCAATCATAGCATAGTGTGGGAAATCAGCTATATTTAAACCTTGCAGGTGGGAATACAGCCCATAACCAGTTGTATCTCATCACTGCAGGCACTATGGCTGGTGTTGTTGAAGGTGTGCACTTTTGGGTGCAGCGCTGGGGTATTCAGAAGTCCAGGGTCATGGATGGACTCCTAGTAAAAGACCACAGAGGGAGACTGCTGCAGGACCAGTACCAAGGCTCCTAATAGAAAGTGGAGACCTGGGACCATCTCGCACGTGACCTCACCAGTACCACTGGCATCCCTCAGACTGGTGAGCAGGTCTGGCACCATTTTGCTGACTTGAAGCATAGGAAGAGGGAGCCCTTGGACCACTGGGTCCAAGATGCATGAGCGGGGAATGTCCCAGACTTGTGTAAGTATCAGTATCAATAAGTGTTTTCCAATGGATAGGTATGGATAAATGTTTCTCTATATCCCGCACAGCTGCAGATGTGAGGGCCGTGAACTTGGACCCCCACGCCAGCAGGCTGCTAAGGCTGCATCATGAGGATGGTGAGTACAAATCTAGCTTGTAGTATTCAGGGCAAATAAATAGAAAGGAGTAGGATGTCACCTGTCAGTATTTAAAAAATGGGTATGGTTTGTACTGAATAAACGAGACATTAGCAGAGTAATAGTGATGTACAGGGAATGTATCAATAAAAGTGTCAGTACCTGTCAATAAAAGTCAAAACCCTGGACTGGTTGTGTTTACTTTGGTATGTGGTGGTATGAATCGAAATGTTTACAGTTTCTGCACAGAAACTATAGCTCTGAAAGCATTAAATAATCAAGGCTCATCCGACAAACACTGTGGAGTTGTAAAACAGGAGATTAACTATATGAAATGTTCCATGCACCAAGATCTGATACCTGAATAGTAATGTTGTGTTAATCAGTGTTTTCCAGACTGTGCAATGTCAAAGTATGACTACACAGTACAAGAACTATCTCCATGCAAGAATGTCACAATTACAAGATCAGATTATGCAACCAAGAGAGTATTAGGCAGAAAACAAACAAGAGACAGTGGCTTCTCAATAGTTCATTCTGATGAAACACAAACTTTATTCTACTTTATGCACAAACAGGCACAGTTCAAATCCCAGGAGTGGTAATAAGCTGTATGCATATTTTCACCCACTAATATGTGTAGAAACAGTCAGGTAGTGTTAACAGAAATTTCCTCCACAGGTCTGCCAGGTAAGAAAAGGTATAAATTAGCTGTAAGAAGGTTGTAATTATACACTGTGTGCAACACCCACTGTCCAAGCCCAAGGCTGCAAATGACCACAGGATAAGTACATACACCAAGTAGTCTCCTCCAAGAAATGTCCCTTAAGTGTCATGCTGTCACAGCTAGTGGTCAATGCCGCCCACACTCAGGGTGACCGACAAAAATAAAGGCAGACTATGGTAGTAGCACACACACACACAAACACACACAGTATGAGTGCACATATGTAACCATGACTATGCGAATATGGGTAGAAACAGTCAGGTAGTGTTAACAGAAATCTCCTCCACAGGTCTGCCAGGTAAGAAAAGCTATAAATTAGCTGTAAGAAGGTTGTAACTATACACTGTGTACAACACCCACTGTTCAAGCCCAAGGCTGCAAATGACCGCAAGATAAGTACATACACCAAGTAGTCTCCTCCAACAAATGTCCCTCAAGTGTCATGCTGTCACAGCTACTGGTCAATGCCGTCCATACTCAGGGTGATCGATAGAAATCAAGGCATAGTATGGCAGTAGCACCATACACACACACACACACACACACACACACACACACACACACACACACACACACACACACACACACACACACACACACACACACACAGTATGAGTGCACATATGTAACCTTGACAATGTGAATATGGGTAGAAATACTCAGGTAGTGTTAACAGAAACGTCCTCCACAAGTCTGCCAGGTAAGAAAAGGTATAAATTAGTTGTAAGAAGGCTGTAATTATACACTGTGTACAAACATACCACTGCCCAACCCAAGGCCATAGGTTGATGTAAAGTGAGGTAATACCTAGATAGTAATGATTAAAGCAATGATCATTAAACTTGTGAGCAATTGAAGCTTATACAACTGTTAATTGATATCTCTCTCCCCCACCCTATCTGCACCAATAATCTAAACACATAAATCAATGAGTATTTTTTCACCAAACCTACTTTTGGGACATGTGTCCTATTCTACAAATATTTAAACATTTGACTATTAATGTTCCCTGTTCAAATACTATCATTGGTAGTTTGTTGCTATCAATGTAACCTGCATGCCATTATAATGCCCACTGTAGTTCCATATATGCATGTGTTCTGTTTTCTATGTAACTGTTCCAAATCTGTTTTGGGTTAATGGGAATACTTATGCATGCTGTTATAACTAATCCTGGAATGTGTTTCTCATGACTAACCAACATATGTTATAAAACTGTAACACCATAGCACGTCTGGGAAGGCTGATCCCAGTGGATCTGCCTGTCCTGCCTCAACTGCCCATGACACTGGGCCCCTGCATGCCTGGGACCCAACTTGGGATCGCCTCGTCTACTGGTCCTGCATCACCTTCAGGTGGAACTGCCTCAGGGTATGGGGCTTGCCCCCCCCAGCCACAGGCATGCACAAGATCCTGTCACCCGAAGTCAGGTCCGGGGATTGGTGCGTAGCGAGCTTCAAAAGGAGTTTGGAGATCTGCTATGCCAGCTTGAGGGCTGCATGGCACATCTTGAGGGTCAGTCGGCCCCTCCTGTTCAGCCCCCAGTGCAGCCACCGTTGGGGCCGTGAAGGTGCAGTGGTGACTGCTCATGGGTGGGGACCTCAGTCACATTGTATCAATTTGGGGGCTCGTGGGCATCCAATTCCCAACCACCCTCCCTGTCTAAGGTGTTTACTCCCCACATGTGTCATATACCACTCCTGTCTGCTGTCTTGTCTGTCTTGTCTGTCTACCTACACAACCTACCTCCCCAAAAATACCTACTATTCTTTCCCAACATCCCACTCTCACCTTATTAAAAAAAAAGTGCAATCTGTTCCCACAAAAAAAAATTCACCTCATATATAGCTGTCCATTTCACTCA